>NC_090748.1:11368803-11586303 GCF_036898095.1 Palaemon carinicauda
AACGAGATTCTATTTTCTTTTTTGTCTTCTATTCTCCAACTCCTTGGTCCTTCCACCTGAGCCAGTACTTTATCCTATAATGCAGCCTTGTACCTCTGCATCAAAGGATATTTCCTCCTCAAAACGAGATTCTATTTTCTTTTTTGTCTTCTATTCTCCAACTCCTTGGTCCTTCCACCTGAGCCAGTACTTTATCCTATAATGTAGCCTTGTACCTCTATATCAAAGGATATTTCCTCCTCAAAACAAAGTTCTTTTTTTTTTCTTTTTTTATAGTCCAACTCCTTGGTCCTTCTACCTGAGCCAGTACTTTATCCTATAATGCAGCCTTGTACCTCTGCATCAAAGGATATTTCCTCCTCAAAACGAGATTCTATTTTCTTTTTTGTCTTCTATTCTCCAACTCCTTGGTCCTTCACCTGAGCCAGTACTTTATCCTATAATGTAGCCTTGTACCTCTATATCAAAGGATATTTCCTCCTCAAAACAAAGTTCTTTTTTTTTTTCTTTTTTTATTAGTCCAACTCCTTGGTCCTTCTACCTGAGCCAGTACTTTATCCTATAATATAGCCTTGTACCTCTACATCAAAGGATATTTCCTCCTCAAAACAAAGTTCTTTTTTTTTTTCTTCTTTTTTTTTATTGTCCAACTCCTTGGTCCTTCTAACTGAGCCAGTACTTTATCCTATAATGTAGCCTTGTACCTCTGCATCAAAGGATATTTCCTCCTCAAAACAAGATTCTATTTTCTTTTTAATCTTCTATTGTCCAACTCCTTGGTCCTTCTAACTGAGCCAGTACTTTATCCTATAATGTAGCCTTGTACATCTACATCAAAGGATATTTCCTCCTCAAAACGAGATTCTATTTTCTTTTTTATCTTCTATTGTCCAACTCCTTGGTCCTTCTAACTGAGCCAGTAATTTATTCTATAATGTAGCCTTGTACCTCTACATCAAAGGATATTTCCTCCTCAAAACGAGATTCTATTTTCTTTTTTATCTTCTATTGTCCAACTCCTTGGTCCTTCTACCTGAGCCAGTACTTTATCCTATAATGTAGCCTTGTACCTCTACATCAAAGGATATTTCCTCCTCAAAACGAGATTCTATTTTTTTTTTTTATCTTCTATTGTCCAACTCCTTGGTCCTTCTACCTGAGAGAGTACTTTATCCTATAATGTAGCCTTGTACCTCTGCATCAAAGGATATTTCCTCCTCAAACGAGATTCTATTTTCTTTTTTATCTTCTATTGTCCAACTCCTTGGTCCTTCTACCTGAGCCAGTACTTTATCCTATAATGTAGCCTTGTACCTCTGCATCAAAGGATATTTCCTCCTCAAAACAGTTATTTTTTCTTTTTTATCTTCTATTGTCCAACTCCTTGGTCCTTCTACTGAGCCAGTACTTTATCCTATAATATAGCCTTGTACCTCTGCATCAAAGTATATTACCTCCTCAAAACGAGATTCTATTTTCTTTTTTATCTTTTATTGTCCAACTCCTTGGTCCTTCTACCTGAGCCAGTACTTTATCCTATAATGTAGCCTTGTACCTCTACATCAAAGGATATTTCCTCCTCAAAACGAGATTCTATTTTCTTTTTTATGTTCTATTGTCCAACTCCTTGGTCCTTCTACCTGAGCCAGTACTTTATCCTATAATGTAGCCTTGTACCTCTGCATCAAAGGATATTTCCTCCTCAAAACGAGATTCTTTTTTTTTTTATCTTCTATTGTCCAACTCCTTGGTCCTTCTACCTGAGTCAGTACTTTATCCTATAATGTAGCCTTGTACCTCTGCATCAAAGGATATTTCCTCCTCAAACGAGATTCTATTTTCTTTTTTATCTTCTATTGTCCAACTCCTTGGTCCTTCTACCTGAGCCAGTACTTTATCCTATAATGTAGCCTTGTACCTCTGCATCAAAGGATATTTCCTCCTCAAAACAGTTATTTTTTCTTTTTTATTTTCTATTGTCCAACTCCTTGGTCCTTCTAACTGAGCCAGTACTTTATCCTATAATATAGCCTTGTACCTCTGCATCAAAGTATATTTCCTCCTCAAAACGAGATTCTATTTTCTTTTTTATCTTTTATTGTCCAACTCCTTGGTCCTTCTACCTGAGCCAGTACTTTATCCTATAATGTAGCCTTGTACCTCTACATCAAAGGATATTTCCTCCTCAAAACGAGATTCTATTTTCTTTTTTATGTTCTATTGTCCAACTCCTTGGTCCTTCTACCTGAGCCAGTACTTTATCCTATAATGTAGCCTTGTACCTCTGCATCAAAGGATATTTCCTCCTCAAAACGAGATTCTTTTTTTTTTTTTATCTTCTATTCTCCAACTCCTTGGTCCTTCCACCTGAGCCAGTACTTTATCCTATAATGTAGCCTTGTACCTCTATATCAAAGGATATTTCCTCCTCAAAACAAAGTTCTTTTTTTTTTCTTTTTTTATAGTCCAACTCCTTGGTCCTTCTACCTGAGCCAGTACTTTATCCTATAATATAGCCTTGTACCTCTACATCAAAGGATATTTCCTCCTCAAAACGAAGTTCTTTTTTTTTTTTCTTCTTCTTTTTTTTTTATTGTCCAACTCCTTGGTCCTTCTAACTGAGCCAGTACTTTATCCTATAATGTAGCCTTGTACCTCTGCATCAAAGGATATTTCCTCCTCAAAACAAGATTCTATTTTCTTTTATATCTTATATTGTCCAACTCCTTGGTCCTCTTACCTGAGCCAGTACTTTATCCTATAATGTAGCCTTGTACCTCTACATCAAAGGATATTTCCTCCTCAAAACGAGATTCTATTTTCTTTTTTATCTTCTATTGTCCAACTCCTTGGTCATTCTACCTGAGCCAGTACTTTATCCTATAATGTAGCCTTGTACCTCTACATCAAAGGATATTTCCTCCTCAAAACGAGATTCTATTTTCTTTTTTATCTTCTATTGTCCAACTCCTTGGTCCTTCTACCTGAGCCAGTAATTTATCCTATAATGTAGCCTTGTACCTCTACATCAAAGGATATTTCCTCCTCAAAACGAGATTCTATTTTCTTTTTTATCTTCTATTGTCCAACTCCTTGGTCCTTCTACCTGAGCCAGTACTTTATCCTATAATGTAGCCTTGTACCTCTACATCAAAGGATATTTCCTCCTCAAAACGAGATTCTATTTTCTTTTTTATCTTCTATTGTCCAACTCCTTGGTCCTTCTACCTGAAAGTGTACTTTATCCTATAATGTAGCCTTGTACCTCTGCATCAAAGGATATTTCCTCCTCAAACGAGATTCTATTTTCTTTTTTATCTTCTATTGTCCAACTCCTTGGTCCTTCTACCTGAGCCAGTACTTTATCCTATAATGTAGCCTTGTACCTCTGCATCAAAGGATATTTCCTCCTCAAAACGAGATTCTATTTTCTTTTTTATCTTCTATTGTCCAACTCCTTGGTCCTTCTACCTGAGCCAGTACTTTATCCTATAATGTAGCCTTGTACCTCTGCATCAAAGGATATTTCCTCCTCAAAACGAGATTCTATTTTCTTTTTTACTTCTATTGTCCAACTCCTTGGTCCTTCTACCTGAGCCAGTACTTTATCCTATAATGTAGCCTTGTACCTCTACATCACGGATATTTCCTCCTCAAAACAAAGTTTTTTTTTTTTTTTTTTTTTTTTTTTTTTTTTTTTTTTTTTTTTTTTTATTGTCCAACTTCTTGGTCCTTCTACCTGAGCCAGTACTTTATCCTATAATGTAGCCTTGTACCTCTACATCACGGATATTTCCTCCTCAAAACAAAGTTTTTTTTTTTTTTTTTTTTTTTTTTTTTTTTTTTTTTTTTTTTTTTTTTTTTTTATTGTCCAACTCCTTGGTCCTTCTAACTGAGCCAGTACTTTATCCTATAATATAGCCTTGTTCCTCTACATCAAAGGATATTTCCTCCTCAAAATGAAATTCTATTTTCTTTTTTATCTTCTATTGTCCAACTCCTTGGTCCTTCTACCTGAGCCAGTACTTCATCCTATAATGTAGCCTTGTACCTCTATATCAAAGGATATTTCCTCCTCAAAACAAAGTTCTTTTTTTTTTTTTTTTTTTTTTTTATTGTCCAACTCCTTGGTCCTTCTAACTGAGCCAGTACTTTATCCTATAATATAGCCTTGTTCCTCTACATCAAAGGATATTTCCTCCTCAAAATGAAATTCTATTTTCTTTTTTATCTTCTATTGTCCAACTCCTTGGTCCTTCTACCTGAGCCAGTACTTCATCCTATAATGTAGCCTTGTACCTCTATATCAAAGGATATTTCCTCCTCAAAACAAAGTTCTTTTATTTTTTTTTTTTTATAGTCCAACTCCTTGGTCCTTCTAACTGAGCCAGTACTTTATCCTATAATATAGCCTTGTACCTCTACATCAAAGGATATTTCCTCCTCAAAATGAAATTCTATTTTCTTTTTTATCTTCTATTGTCCAACTCCTTGGTCCTTCTACCTGAGCCAGTACTTTATCCTATAATGTAGCCTTGTACCTCTACATCAAAGGATATTTCCTCCTCAAAACGAGATTCTATTTTCTTCTTCATCTTCTATTGTCCAACTCCTTGGTCCTTCTACCTGAGCCAGTACTTTATCCTATAATGTAGCCTTGTACCTCTACATCAAAGGACATTTCCTCCTCAAAACGAGATTCTATTTTCTTCTTCATCTTCTATTGTCCAACTCCTTGGTCCTTCTACCTGAGCCAGTACTTTATCCTATAATGTAGCCTTGTACCACTACATCAAAGGATATTTCCTCCTCAAAACGAGATTCTATTTTCTTTTTTATCTTCTATTGTCCAACTCCTTGGTCCTTCTACCTGAGCCAGTACTTTATCCTATAATGTAGCCTTGTACCTCTACATCAAAGGATATTCCCTCCTCAAAACAAAGTTTTTTTTTTTTTTTTTTTTTTTTTTTTTTTTTTTTTTTTTAATAGACCAACTCCTTGGTCCTTCTACCTGAGCCAGTACTTTATCCTATAATGTAGCCTTGTACCTCTACATCAAAGGATATTTCCTCCTCAAAACGAGATTCTATTTTCTTATTTATCTTCTATTGTCCAACTCCTTGGTCCTTCTAACTGAGCCAGTACTTTATCCTATAATGTAGCCTTGTACCTCTACATCAAAGGATATTTCCTTCTCAAAACAAAGTTTTTTTTTTTTTTTTTTTTTTTTTTATAGTCCAACTCCTTGGTCCTTCTACCTGAGCCAGCACTTTATCCTATAATGTAGCCTTGTACCTCTACATCAAAGGATATTTCCTCCTCAAAACAAAGTTTATTTTTTTTTTCTTTTTTTTTATAGTCCAACTCCCTGGTCCTTCTACCTGAGCCAGTACTTTATCCTATAATGTAGCCTTGTACCTCTACATCAAAGGATATTTCCTCCTCAAAACAAAGTTCTTTTTTTTTTTTTCTTTTTTTTTTATAGTCCAACTCCTTGGTCCTTCTACCTAAGCCAGTACTTTATCCTATAATGTAGCCTTTTACCTCTACATCAAAGGATATTTCCTCCTCAAAACGAGAATATATTTTCTTTTTTATCTTCTATTGTCCAACTCCTTGGTCCTTCTACCTGAGCCAGTACTTTATCCTATAATATAGCCTTGTACCTTTGCATCAAAGGATATTTCCTCCTCAAAACGAGATTCTATTTTCTTTTTTATCTTCTATTGTCCAACTCCTTGGTCCTTCTACCTGAGCCAGTACTTTATCCTATAATGTAGCCTTGTACCTCTACATCAAAGGATATTACCTCCTCAAAACGAGATTCTATTTTCTTTTTTGTCTTCTATTCTCCAACTCCTTGGTCCTTCCACCTGAGCCAGTACTTTATCCTATAATGCAGCCTTGTACCTCTGCATCAAAGGATATTTCCTCCTCAAAACGAGATTCTATTTTCTTTTTTGTCTTCTATTCTCCAACTCCTTGGTCCTTCCACCTGAGCCAGTACTTTATCCTATAATGTAGCCTTGTACCTCTATATCAAAGGATATTTCCTCCTCAAAACAAAGTTTTTTTTTTTTTTTTCTTTTTTTATAGTCCAACTCCTTGGTCCTTCTACCTGAGCCAGTACTTTATCCTATAATGCAGCCTTGTACCTCTGCATCAAAGGATATTTCCTCCTCAAAACGAGATTCTATTTTCTTTTTTGTCTTCTATTCTCCAACTCCTTGGTCCTTCCACCTGAGCCAGTATTTTATCCTATAATGTAGCCTTGTACCTCTGCATCAAAGGATATTTCCTCCTCAAAACAAAGTTCTTTTTTTTTTTTCTTTTTTTATAGTCCAACTCCTTGGTCCTTCTACCTGAGCCAGTACTTTATCCTATAATATAGCCTTGTACCTCTACATCAAAGGATATTTCCTCCTCAAAACAAAGTTCTTTTTTTTTTTCTTCTTTTTTTTTTATTGTCCAACTCCTTGGTCCTTCTAACTGAGCCAGTACTTTATCCTATAATGTAGCCTTGTACCTCTGCATCAAAGGATATTTCCTCCTCAAAACAAGATTCTATTTTCTTTTTTATCTTCTATTGTCCAACTCCTTGGTCCTCTTACCTGAGCCAGTACTTTATCCTATAATGTAGCCTTGTACCTCTACATCAAAGGATATTTCCTCCTCAAAACGAGATTCTATTTTCTTTTTTATCTTCTATTGTCCAACTCCTTGGTCATTCTACCTGAGCCAGTACTTTATCCTATAATGTAGCCTTGTACCTCTACATCAAAGGATATTTCCTCCTCAAAACGAGATTCTATTTTCTTTTTTATCTTCTATTGTCCAACTCCTTGGTCCTTCTACCTGAGCCAGTAATTTATCCTATAATGTAGCCTTGTACCTCTACATCAAAGGATATTTCCTCCTCAAAACGAGATTCTATTTTCTTTTTTATCTTCTATTGTCCAACTCCTTGGTCCTTCTACCTGAGCCAGTACTTTATCCTATAATGTAGCCTTGTACCTCTACATCAAAGGATATTTCCTCCTCAAAACGAGATTCTATTTTTTTTTTTATCTTCTATTGTCCAACTCCTTGGTCCTTCTACCTGAGCCAGTACTTTATCCTATAATGTAGCCTTGTACCTCTGCATCAAAGGATATTTCCTCCTCAAACGAGATTCTATTTTCTTTTTTATCTTCTATTGTCCAACTCCTTGGTCCTTCTACCTGAGCCAGTACTTTATCCTATAATGTAGCCTTGTACCTCTGCATCAAAGGATATTTCCTCCTCAAAAAAGTTATTTTTTCTTTTTTATCTTCTATTGTCCAACTCAGTTTTCATTATTTTTATTTCTTTTCCATTTATCCTCCATTTTTATTTTTATTTTTTCTCTTCGTGTAATTCATTATCAAACCAGTTCGATTTTTCTTTAATTGTGATTATTTTTGTTATTTCCGGGCACCTATTATTATAATTAGTTGCAAGTATAGTTTTACTTTTATCAGTAATGCAGTTTATACAGGATTGTCCCTCTACAAGGGTGTGATTCTCTTCACAGTTACAGACTGGTGTTATCCCTTTTATATCCTCTAGGCTTTGTTCAATGAACTCTTTTGGATCAAAGTTAGTCTTATTTCTGGATGTGATTTCCTTCTGTATTGCATTATTTTTTCTAACATCTATTTCGAAAGACATTAACTTATGCATTGGGGATATAGAGCAGTCAGGTTCAATCTCCATATTTAGTATGATGTTGTTGTTTTTATTTACTATAACTAGATCTAGTATATAATTAGACTGAGCTGTTGGTTCAGACACTATGTTTTCAAGGTCGTGGTTGTCAATCAATTCTCTAAGTTCATTGACATATGGGTCTACTCTGTTATCAAGATGTAGGTTGAAATCACCACATATAACTATATTTCGATTGTCGTTCAATGTATCGAGTAAGTTATTAAATCTATCTAAGAACATTCTTTTTCTTTTGCTCGGTGATCTATAGAGTATAACTATTTGTAGATTTACATTTCGAGATAAAATTTTAATATTCATATATTCAAATGAATTAACTATGAGATGATTTCTTACTGTAACTTTATATGATTTCTTAATTAAGATTCCAATGCCACCACCTCTTTTGTCTTCTCTTGGTTCATGATAAAAGTTATAAGATTTAGGTGTCATTTAATTTATTTTCGATCTGTCACTCACATTACCACTCAACCAAGTTTCAGTTAATAAGCAAATATCCACATCTTGATCACTTACGGCTTCCTTAATGATATGAGTTTTATTGCCAATGGATTGTATATTTATCAGATTACATGATATTTTCTTAATCGAAGCCATGGTCAGTATTGTTTCTGGCTCTTGTTATTTCTTGTTTATAAACTTCGCAGTTTACTCTATCATAGGATTTATGTTTTTTTGTCATCATAGTTCTTTCTCACACAATTTATGCATTTAACTTCAACAACATTGCAATGACCCGCTTTATGTTCTCCCGCGCACTTAGGGCACGACTGTTTATTCTTGCAATTTGCTGCACTATGCCCAAATTCCTGGCATTTGTAACACTGGTAGGGCATGTAATGGTCGTAAACATTACATATTCTATATGTGGTACTAAGTTTATCTCCATTTTCATAGATTGCTTTACGTATCTTAGGTGTACATTTTATAATATAGTGTTTATGTTTATCCATTCTTGCATTCTCTTGCATTATGATAGTCAGATCATCATTTTCTACAATGTGTCGTTTTAGCCACTGGTTCTTAAGCTTCAGACTTTGAATAATATCATCATCATCTTCTGGTACATTAGTAAGTTTTATCTTCGATTTAAGTTAATCCAAAGCATTCTAATCTCCACTAGAAATTTTAAAAGTTGTACCAAAAGTTTCAAGCATATATTTTTTTTCTCAATTTCAGTACTATTTATGAGCTATATCAGATGTTTCCTCGTATAACTAAAATACCCTTTGAATAAGATACATTTGCTCTACTTTACTTACACGTCTTAAACTTTAATTTGGTAAAACCTTTTATTTCCCATTTTAGCGTGTCTACCAAACTTTTCTTGAAAATATTTCACCTTTCTATTTAGTTGTCAACCTTGAAATTGCCTTGCCCTCTTTTGGCCTGCCTTCCGCTGTTTCATCACCTACATGAAAGTGATTTTCCCTCTTCCACTGGTTACATTTAATAAAATAAATCTTGCCTGGTAATCGCCATGCATTAATGGTAATCATCTAAGCCATCGGTTCACAGACCTTTAAAAGAAAGAAATTTTACTCCCCCCGTCTTAAAGATAAAGAAATTCTCGTATTTCTCTAATGTCCCCCTCCCGGCAGTGCTGCCAGATCGGTTTGCCTAGAATTCCCCGAAAATCATGTCAAAATTTCCCCAAAACCTGAAGAAATTCCCCATTTCCCAATAATTCTTATATTCAGTGGGTTAGGGAAATTATATACCTTATTAACATAGAAAGAACACTTATAAATAAGCTGGAGGGTATTTATTTCGATTATGTACAATAACAATACACTTACCTCTTAACCTGTTTTATATGCGACATTTAATGTTTTATAAATCTTGTAAAAGAATTTTACTGAAAGGAGACTTATATCAAAGGAAGTCCATCGCACAGTATATGGAACTACAATTAAGATTTGACTTCTGGGTGTTTCAATTTATATCACACATGGTGACTGACCATGGCTTAAAACATTTTTCAGCAACACTCCATGTAAATTTACTAAATTATTAGGTAATAGATTTTGAGATGAAAAAAAATACTACGAAAATATATTTAATACAAAAAGAAAAGAAAAAAAAACAATAACCTAAATACTTTTATTTTATAAACTTTAATCTTGATTTTTCAATAGTGAATTGATGCATGCAGGACGTTCAACTCAATTAATTTAGTTTTAGCTCAATAAATAAATCTAATGAATTTTAACTAAATGATTGATTCAATTAACGGAGCAAAAGACTCTCTCGAAACATTTAAGAAAGAATGTGGAGAATTTTTTAATGTGTTCTGAGTGGAAACTTAGTCCGGGAAAGTCTCCTTATAACTGTTACATAAAGTTCAACAGGGGAGGATAATGAGCACTTACTCTCGGGGCACAAACGCTCTGCTAATACTTTACAGTCACAATTCACTAACCATCACTCTTAAATACAAAAGGGGGAAATTTTACTGTCCAGAGGCCGGAGAACTCCACACGTAGGATTAGCAATAATTTATGGCCTACTCTAGCTTTGTCAGGTCTATAGTCATCTCATTCTCAGGCTCTGTTCCGGCTCCGTCCCAGCTACCCCAATGAAATGCTGGACAGGTATTTTACGTTAATGTAATCAGACAAAATCCAAAATGGGAGCAGTGATGTAAAGTAGTTTAAAAGTTTAAAGATAAGGATCTTTACCTTCGAAGCAAATATATTAATGCAAAGTACCTCGCTGTTACCACCTATAGACTTACTTAGGTTTACTCTTTAAATATTCCCAGTTTAAACATTAAATAAATGAGGGAGCAAAAATACTAAAGATGTTTAATTAACCTAATATTGATTTATTCACAAATTTACATTAAAAGAAAACGGACATCTTAACAACACAAAAATGGATTAATAAAAGGAATGCAAATTAAAAGCAATTCAAAATAATAAAAATTATGGGTTAGACACGTGGTCTGCAACAATCAAAAATCAAAATGGGGTCTGGCACGTGGCCCACGTGACCCAGAGACTATGCTAGTCTCAAACCAGAAATGATAACGGAAAAATATTTACACACAATCCCACCGCACACAGTCCGAATAGTGTAAAAGCCAGGTTCCCTATCAAGTTAAAATTAGTCTAAGCTAATAAATAATGGGGGAAAACTAATTGGCCATTGTTGTAGTACCTGCACTCCTTTGAGATTAGTCCCATGCCCGTGATAGCTGTTGACCTGGTTGCACTTTGCACTCTTGCCTGGCTCACCTCAAGAATCCTCGTTTGTGTTAATTAAGGTTCCCAGGATCCACTCCTTCACAGTCTCCAGCCGGCAGCCACAGGACTCCTTGGTGAGTCACGTTTTGGAAGAGGGGGATGGGGGTGAGCCAGAGGTGCACAGATTCACTGACCAGGCAGATCAGTAGGCCAGGGCAGCTTCTAGTTGAATGGGCTCGACGCTAAGGTCAAGATCACCTGGCTTCACCTTGCCAAACAAGTGACGGTCATGATGCGCGCAGTAATCCATTGGGGGTGCCATATCGGGACTTCAGGACAGGGCAATATATTGTTGCAAGGAGTGCAGAGGAGGCAGGATTTTGTACTAAATACTTTAGAGAAATCTTGCTGCTCTAAGGGAGTTTATATATACAAAAATCCTACCTATTCTGGCTTGCTAAAAATTAATATTTTAAATGATTAATTAGCAATGGACTGGTGCGATGGGCATACATCTTAAAATTAACAAACCTTAATTGGTATTGAGAAATATAAGATGCATTAATTCAGCAGTATTGAAATTTATATTTAAATTTCAGTTTATGAATTTAATCTCGACCCATGTAGTTAAGGAAAGAACCAACATACGCTGGGGTTACCACTAAGGCCCTCTGTTGCGCGTATCTACGCTGTGACGTCACGAGCATGGCGTGCGCCACCGTCAACAAGTTTAAGTTTAGATTAGTCTTCCCTATTTTTTGTTAAAGAAAATTAAATGTAGGAGAGAACGTTTAAGGGGTAGCTATAGTATTAGTAGAAGAGAGCTGAAAATACGATTGAAAGAAGAAGAGTGAAGAAAATTCTTCACAAAGAAAGAATACTCAAATTCACACAATATTTTGGTTTTGAAATCTACCATAAGAATATTCTAATATAGAAAAATGATACACACTAATAATATTCAAAATTAGAATTGTGCAATGATATTGGACAACACTCAAAGTTCACTGATCAGTAGGTCTAACTAGTTTCACTGGGTTTAATTTATTAGTCAGTTCACAAACAATATCTCGTATATGTATATATGTATTACTTTCATTTTTATGGCAATTTAGATGCAGCTCATTAAGCTCTACTCAGTCACTTTCATCTTTATATATATCACAAGTCAGTCTTTTTCGGAAATTCTTACGAATGGTGAGGAAATTCCCCAGATTCCCTAAATAATTTTTTCTCAAAACTAAAATTCCCCAAATTTCAACCCAAATTCCCCATATCTGGCAGCATTGCCTCCCGGTGATACCAAATATATCCGATAGGTGGCACTACTAGATGGACCCACAGTCCCACTCAAGTCACTTACTGTCCATAGGTAGTTAGTCTCTTTTTATATATATGCTGTATGGTCTGTCTTTCTCTACTCCGAGAAGGTTCATAGTTTCAAAGTTATTCAAACATCCACTTACAGGTAGGGCAGTAAAATTTGAAGTAGTTAAAAGGTATATTCCAAATTTTTCAGAAGTTGAGCTACAAAATGGAAACTGTCAATGAGGTTAGTATAATTTGGTGAGAAGCGTGTTATCAACCTTTGACTAGCGTGCTCCTTTTCTAACGCATACGTTGTATTATCCAAACTTATTTCAGGGTAGAATGAGATGAATAAAGTTTTAAGATTTTCAATAAGAATGTTTATGGTTAAAGGAAAAAGCTCTGTTACAATAATAAGTATTAAGCTTAGAAGCTTTGTACCTCTTTATTAGGTGATAGTGCCCACAAATTCATTTTGAGGTCAGTAATTATAATAGAAATTAAAATACACAGATTCGAAGACAATATTCTGTTATCGTAATCAAGATCATCTGACAGTTTTTTTAAAAGATGGAAAGGATATCTATGATTGACCACTACCAGCACGTCTCATCTCTAGGCGTTTAACTCTTTTTTTTTTTTCATAAAATACTTATTTGCTGGGATAATTTTGGGGGCATATTCATCAAAACTTATTTCCATTGGGTAAAACAACAATTTGGGTCTGTACAAATTTCTGTGAAGAAGAGACAGATGAGTAAACCTTTATATTGTTGCAATTAGTTTACTTGCACTAATATGAAGTATGAGTAATTTCTATATGAGTAAAGCCTACAGGATCCGAAGAAAATATATTTGTGGACATGGTGACGACTTTTGGCTTGTTTTGGGGATTTTTTTATCATGAGCTTTGGGGATTTTTAGACTAACCCATCTGGCAACACTGACGTAATAAACATTACGGTAACGTTACACAAAAACAGTAAAGGTTGAAGGTTCCTACTACGTTCCAGAGATTCTTACTGCAAAGATTCATAACAGAAGATGAGGTTACTGAGGTAAGCTTACCGTATTCTAACGTTTAATGGAATATCTGAATGGCAGACAGGGAAAGTTTCTCAGTAGCAGTAATTGAAACCTGTGTAATAGAGTAACACCTAATGGTGACTGTTTTGTCCATGAAGTCCAGACTTGCTGTAATATTTTTTTTACATTACTTTGTTGCTATACACATCATCGTGTCACCGGGATTAGGTACTACACGTCCACTGACTTATTCCATTCTTGTCATGTGTTAACATTTCCTAGTTTTATTTCCTCATATTGGGAGGTAGGCCTAGCCTACCCAATGAAATTATAGGTCAGGCTGGGATAACAGAAAAATTATAGTTACGGACGGAACAACATTTTGAACAGAAATATAGGTTTTCTTGTTGCAAATAACGTGCTTTCACGGAATGAGACCTTCATTTCAACAGCAAATAAACTGAAAACCCCTTAGACCATCTAAGAACGGAGAAATTTTCTAGAAATCCAGTGGTTTTTGGTCCTCCGTGCGATTGCCTCACTAGTGGTAAAAGAAGAACATCAGGCTCTTATGTAGACCTACTGGCAAGTGGTACAGTTGGCTTCATTAATTCCGGTACACTGACGTCTCCTTAGCTTCCCATGAAGTGGACCGTAATTAATGAAGCACACTAACTCTGTAGATTATTATTTCTTTGATAATTAAGTTTTTATTTCAGTGAAAATGTCATTTACATAAAAAATGGATGTTTTTCTATAGGAAACCTATTGTTTTTGGTTGTAAAGCTAATTCCATCCGTAACCATATTAAGACCGGGATAACATGTTCTAATAGTAAAAAAGTTTTTCCAAGAGTAACTAATGTGCTTTCAGTGAATTTGACCTTGATTTTCCACCTCAATATACCGTTCTCCCATTCCCCCCCCCCCCCCCCCTCCTCTCCAGACAGAAGTGAACTGGGCATTTTGGGCAAGGAAAAATTTGAATTTTTACAACTGGAATTGGGAATATGTCTTAAAAAAATTTATTGGTTTTTGCTCGCCGTGGCTCGCAATATATGTTGAGCTGCGCTCGCCAACCCTATGGGCCCTTATTTCTTGCAAATAATGTCTTACCTTATGTTTAAGATGTGGAAGGTTGGGGTTCACCATTAGCCCTACACCTGGATATGGAACGATCTATAACAGAGAGACCCGACACACCAATGCAAAGCACAGTAACTGTGCACCGACCTACGATGAGTAAGTCGTGCGAAGATGTCTACTTCATAAAACTTAAGGAGAAACATGACTAAGTGTGGTCAGTTTTCTTATGTATGGCCTATGATTGGTTAATAAGAAATGAAATGGTGGATATAAGCCTTCTTAAAACACAACTCCATCAAACCAGGTATTTCCCTTATGAATAAACTATATGTAATAGAGGAATCATGGAAAAATTACTAATACTCGATTAGGTAATACATTTAAACTTGTTACTGCACCTTACTTTGATGGCTGCTTTTCCGATCCCATACAGCAGGGGAACCCCACTCTCTACAGGACCTCCACTGTCGTTTTACCTTGTTCGTTCACAGTATTTATCTTTTCAAGTCGCATATTGTTAATTTACTGTTAAATCATCACTGTCAAAAGACTCATGAAATAAGAAAGTCTTCAGTTTCCTTTTGAAAGCCGTAATTTCTTCATTCATTCGAATGTTTTGTGGGAGCTTATTATATAGTCTTGGGGCCGCATATTTAAAGGCTCTGGAGCCCAAAGTGGACATAAATCTAGGTTCCAACAGTTTGAAGCCATCTGTAACTATTCTCGTGTCGACACGATTTATTGGCTGCCTAATATGTAGCAATTCTCTTAAGTATTTTGGACGACCGGTTCTGATAACTTGGTGGGTTATTGTACATAATTATTTTAAATTCAATTCTCGCTTTAATCAGCAGCCAGTGTAAATCAATTAGTATAGGAGTGATCCTTTTTTCTAGGTGGGACACCTTTTATCAGTCTTGCTCCTCTGTTTATGTTTTGTAATTTCTTAAGTTGGACTTTTGGTAAATTGTCGTAGATAGAGTTGCAGTAGTCAATCCTGGTAATAACACAGTTTATCACAAGTTTCTTAATAGAATTTTCGTGCTGGTACTTTTTTTATAAATGCAATATTTCTTAGATGTTAACCAGCACTTTTTATTACATTATTTATTTGGGCATTTAGAGACAGGTATAGAAATATTGCATCAGTGATCACAGACAAAACAAATTAGTAGGATCAGTTCTGGTAGTATACTTGAATATCGTAGGGAAAGTTAGGTGGAATGCTTGAAAATGTCACGAGGGTAAAAGGTATATTGGGTCTCACTGGAGCAAGAGGGTAGGGAAGGGGCTATGTACAAATGAACTAGCACCAGTATTCCTAATGTTTTAAAGAAAATGTTGGAGAAGTTAATCCGCAAAAGGGTTAAACTGGTTAATACGCAATAAGGTATGTGCACATGTACATACAGGAGTAAATGCTCATAAAGTTTAAAATAGTAAGTACACACTAAGGTATGTTCACACGATTGAACAGGAGCGTATACGTCCGGTTTGTAGAATCTCAACAAACGAATGAAAATATCCCATTATTATAGGGTATAGACAATTTGTATAATTTTCCATGGATTTATTATGTGTCCCAGAAAATAATGTACTGTATAGAGAAAAAAAGGTAGGTTTCTTACCATTATTTATAGTTCCCTATTAGGTTGCAGTATATTTTCCCCACTCTAAACCCCTGGTTCCCACTTGGTGGCCCCTGTTGTCAGTGGATATAATAGGGTACCTGTATATCTCGCCAACTATTTATTTGCGATGAAAATAAATGTAATTTTCAAAGAAAACGGGAGTTTGTTTCGTAACTGGAATACAAACCACGCTATTTATTAGGGGTTATACTTTCTGCGGAGCTGAAATGACGAGCCATTAAAATTTAGCGAGGGTTAACTACCCACACCGCTAGTTAGCGGGGGTAGGGGGTGAGGTAACTTGCTACCACTCCCGTTCACACACCTGTGATTTAGTCACTTTACTTTTGGCTCGGATGGAGAGCGGTTGTTCCCACTCTCCCTCCTCGCATTCTGGACTGCCATTAATTTTTGTCTTTTGACTTACTTTTCCTTATACTGTACATGTATATGTATGAAAACATTCTTAATGTTTATGTATATATATGTGTATAGAAATGTGATAAGTTTCCTTTTCAGTGTTTGTGCTGTGCGTGTGATACATATACGACAACGACACTTTCGTACATTAGCACCGGAACAAGGCCAGCATAGTTCCACTTCATGGGGAACGACCTCTCCCTCTCTGGTCCATCGGTCTTCCCGTCGGCATATAACCGTTGACTTGGCCACCGCAGGGGAATCATCATTACCTGGACCCTTTTCATTCAACTATTGTCTTCGCCTTTTCCCTTTTCCTACGGGAAACATGGATTACTGAGCGAAGGGAATGTGGCCTCTCAGAGATTGACTACGGTCTTTCTCTTCTCAAGGTCGTTCACCTTTCAACAACAGTGTACTGTTGGGAAGAGCTCCTTTCCCGTTCGTGGGTTAGGTTGCGCTTCCGATTGTTTGTCTCAATTATTTTTAGTGAAATTATAATTGTCATTTTAACTTATCAGCTTTTCTCCGTGGGGAACATTTCCCTTCGGAGGATCAGTGTTTCTCACTATTAGTGAATATTCTTAGCTGATTTAAATAATTGTAATTCTGTTTTTATTACAGTTACTCCGCTCCTCCCTTCTCCCGTGGATGTCGACTGGGGAAGGAAGGGCGCAATACTTATTTTTATGTTGTTCCCTTGGGGTTCCTCTTTGGAGTTCCTCCCCAGGGAATTTTTCTGTTAAATAATTAATTTTATTTTTCCCAGTTAACTATGCAGTTTTCTTCGTTTGACTAAGAGTACCGACGAAGCAGAGCTGTTCTATTCATGCCTGGGGAATCTGCTGTCACTGCCATCCCTCAGAGGACGTCGTCATGGGCGTCATTCCTTCTCTTAAAAGTACTCCTGTGACAACATGACCAGCACTTCAGATCATCTTAGAACGCTAACCGGGAGGTTCGCCTCCAGGGGTTGGACAACTTCCCTCCCGAGGGAAAGTTTCCTCCCCAGGTGTGAGGTGGTTTCTCCCTTCTGAGAGAGAACTTTCCACATCTTAATAAATTCATCGTCTCCGACTGCTGTTGCTGCCTTCGCCCAGACTTCTCTCCCCCTTGCTGAGTCTCTCTTCCTTCAGGGGCGAGTACAATCTTGGCAAGTGTCTTTTACAAAGTGTTTACCTCTCTCGTTCGCGAGGGAGGCCACTCATAGAGACTCTTCTTCGGAGGATCGCTACTGTTAAGGTCAGCTTGCTGATCCACCGGCCCTAATGGGCGTCATCAAGTCTCTTCTACGAAGTGTTCACTTCTCTCGTTCGCGAGGGAGGCCACTCGTAGAGACTCCTCTTCGGAGGATTGCTACTGTTGAAGGTCAGCTTGCTGATTCACCGGCCCTCACGGGCGTCATCATGGGTGTCATCAAGTCTCTTCTACGAAGTGTTCACCTCTCTTGTTCGCGAGAGAGGCCACTCATAGAGACACCTCTTCGGAGGATCACTCTGCTCATCAGTTCCTGATCATCCTACCAGCGCAACCTAGCGCTGCAACTTAGTCCGTGGACTTCGGTCCTGGACTACTAAGGCCAGCTTGCTGGTCCACCGGCCCTCATGGGCTTCATCAGTTCCTGATCATCCTACCAGCAGACCTACGAGCGCAACCTTGCGCTGCAACTTAGTCCGTGGACTTCGGTCCTGGACTATTCTATGGACCTTTCACGGTTGCCATCAGTGAATGTTCGCCCTTCCAAAGGGCACATCCCAGTTCCTAATCGTCCTACCAGCTGACCTGCCGATCTACCAATGCAACCTTACGCCGCTGGTAGTCCTTTGGACTTCAGTCCTGGACTATTCCGCGAACCTTTTACGGTCCCCATCGGTGGATGCTCGCCCTTCCAAAGGGCACATCCCAGTTCCTGATTGTCCTGCCAGCTGACCTACTGATCTACCAACGCAACCTTACCCCGCTGTTAGTCCTTGGACTTCGGTCCTGAACTCTTCCGTGGACCTTTTACGGTCTCCATCATGGATGTTTGCCCTTCCAAAGGGCTCATCCCAGTCGTCTTGCCAGCTGACCTGCCGACCTACTAGCGCTACCTTACGCTACAGTTAGTCCTTGGACTTCGGTCCTGTGACTCTTCTGAGGAGCACCAGCTCCCTCCTGCCAGCTTTATCATGCGTGTACGCGCCGACAATCTTCCACGCGCGCACGCGCCGACGGTCTTCCACGCGCGCACGCGCCGACGGTCTTCCACGCGCGCACGCGCCGACGGTCTTCCACTCGCGTACGCGCCGACGGTCTTCCACGCGCGCACGCGCCGACGGTCTTCCACGCGCGCACGCGCCGACGGTCTTCCACTCGCGTACGCGCCGACGGTCTTCCACGCGCGTACGCGCCGACGGTCTTCCACGCGCGCGCGCGCCAACGGTCTTCCACGCGCGCGCGCGCCGACGGTCTTCCACGCGCGCGCGCGCCGACGGTCTTCCACGCGCGCACGCGCCGACGGTCTTCCACGCGCGCACGCGCCGACGGTCTTCCACTCGCGCACGCGCCGACGGTCTTCCACTCGCGCACGCGCCGACGGTCTTCCACGCGCGCGCGCGCCGACGGTCTTCCACGCGCGCGCGCGCCGACGGTCTTCCACGCGCGCGCGCGCCGACGGTCTTCCACGCGCGCACGCGCCGACGGTCTTCCACTCGCGTACGCGCCGACAGTTTTCCACGCGTAGGCGCCGATGGTATCCCACGCGCATGAGAAATATCATCGGCGCGCGCTGACGGTCATCCGCACGGGCGCGTCGACGGCCTTCCGCACGCGCGCGACAGCAGTCTCCACGTAGTATTCTCACGCACGTGCCAATGCACCCGCCCTTGCGCAACCAGTCACACGCTTCGGCATATTCTAGGGAGACTGCACAAAACTACACTAAACTACACAGTGCCTTACTGCGCGCCAGCTCTCTTCTGCACTTTCCTGCGCCTCCTGCGCAGTTGCAGTCTCAGATCCAATGCAATAGCTCTTGCCAAAGAGCCAGTGCTCGCAGATCCAATACGCCAGCTCTTGCCTGCTCTCCAGGCAGAAATTAAGCACCAGCATCATCCTGTCTGCCATCGCTCCAGTACTCTCCTGCACACTCGCGTAATAGGCAGAAAAAAGGAATAAAACTTTTGGACAGGTCACCATTGCCCCATTCCTCCCCGCAAACATAATATTGCCACTGGGAAAAGAGGAAAGAGGCTTCACAGAAGGATTCAGGATCCTGAAGATTCCATCTTACAAGGGGAATCGAAACGGGGAATCCTTGGTCCCTGTCTCTTCTGAAGTTTCTTTTTTTTCTCCTTGACAGACCACCGTCAGCAAACAGGAAAGCATCCGACGGGTAGCTCATCTTTCTTTGAGCATTGAACTCGGCTTGCTGATCTCTGACCAGCCCATCTTCAGCTTGATTATCTCTGATCAACCAGGGGGCCCCATAATCAGCTTACTGATCTAGCTCACCATTGGCTCACAGACCGCCAATTCACCAATCATTGACAATTCGCCAGCAGTTTGTGACTCCAACTTACTAGTCAACCTCTGCCCGTAGTTCCCGAGATCAGAAGGTATACAACACACTTCTTGCTACTAACCGTTCACCATCACACTAAAGTGATCGGCAAACGTTCGACAACCCTCTTCAACGGCTTGTCGGCAGGGAACTACTTGCGAGTACTCTCCAACTGCATAGTAACCACGATACCCAACTGTTAACCATCGATTAACATTCGCCAGATTGATTCTATTCTAGAAATAGCATCATTCCCATCAGGGCGCATAGTAAGGCTAAACGTTGCCTTCTTTCTGTTATTTGAAGGAATTCTCTCTCTCGGAAGAATTCTTACACTGGGTATATCTTCTGATCCTTTACGATACGAGTCAAGACTCCAGCGTCGACAATCTTCCATGGAAAGGGATCCGCAAGGAGCTGTCCCTTTGGGTCGATGTCCACACCATGTTGGAGTTCAAACAAGGGCTAAAACCTTAGGTCTTCATTTGCACACTGGACCTAAAGGACACTTACTTCCAGGCGTAAACCATCCATCTGGGAAGGTTGGAAGATTCAGGCTAGACAAACAAGAAACACCAGTTCAGGGTACTGTGTTTCGGTCTTTCCACTACACCCATCCTGGTCTCACAGGATCGCCATCTGTCTCCTCAGTTTCGGGATGACTTACTAACCGTAGCAGACTCAGTGGCAACCTTGCATTAGCACCGGAACTAATGAAGTGTTTTTACCAAGATCCAGTGATCAGGGTCAACCTGCAGAAGTCTTCCCTACTTCCCTCCCAGAAGACTGGTGTATCTGGGAATGATTCTAGACACCAATTTCCACAAAACCTCGAAAACAAGAACAACTCCCACTCCCAAGTGACTTGAGTCGGACTGGAATCAGGCCCTCGATCCCTCAAACATTCTGACCCCCATGGGACCAGAAGTTTGGACGAACCTCAAGGGATGGGTGTCAGTCGAGAATCTACAGAGCGGCATAACCTTCTCATCCTTCCCCACCCCTCGGACTTGATATTGTGCTTAGAACACATCAAAAGAAGAGAGGGACCATAGTGCTGCACCACACGACCTCAGCCCTCTGGACAGAGTCCGAAAGTACCTTCACTTGAATCTCTTAAGAGATGAAGGCCAACTTTCCGGTCCTTCAGCAGCCTCATCGGTTCCTAACAGACCACTCAGTGATGTGATGGATGACAACACCACACACCACATAGAGACTCACATCAGCAAGCAAGAAGGAACTTGCTCGTAGCCTCTTCCCATCTAACAGTATAAACACTAAGATGGGCCAAAATCCGTTTGGTACCACTATCAGCCTCCTTCATTCCAGACTAGAAGAACGTGCTCGCCGACAATCTGTGCACAGCATCTCAGATAAGATATACCAAATGGTCTTTGGATCGCCTTGTAGCCGACAAAGTCCCGACTTTACGGGGTCCTCCAACTAGGGATCTGTTCGCAACGCTCCTGAATCTCAGGCTGCCTTTGCTCCCCAGCCCTAGACCCCAGGGCTCTGGCAACAACGGTGGGTGCAACAATGACGTTTACTTCTCGTCCCTGTTTTATCTGGAGAAGGACACTCAAGAAGGCTAGAACATCGGTCAACCTCTCAAGGACTCCTAGCTCCGCTATGGCATTATGCAGAACGGTTTCCAAACCTTTTGCAGCTCCTGATAGTCTCTAAGAGAACCCTCTCCTCATCACAGACAACCCACTTCGACATCTACCACAAGCTATAGCTTTGCTATGATCATACGGCTGGAGACTACCCAGTACCTCTTTTGCGAAAAGGTTGCTTACATATCTGAGGAATTCCTCAGCACCAGTCTACCAGGCATTATAACGTCTTGTGTGGTTGGTGTCATGTGAAAGTGTCTCTTTCCACTCGATACATCTATTCCAGCAATAGCGGAATCCTCGAGCATATACAATAGGAAAAGACCCCCTATTCAGTTTCGACAGGTAAAGATGATCACTCAACCTTGATCCTTTACCTTCAAACTAAAAGGAAGGGACATCCTCTCATCGATAGACTTCCTATCTCATACGGACTTACAACTTGCCTTTCTCCATTCGGAATTGAGACCTTCCTCTCGGAACATGGTTCAAAATCTCCGATCTCTAAAGAGACCTCCTTATGTTCCACTTCACCAGGCAACAAGTTTTCTCCTGATTTAAGAAGACAATGTTCCTACACACTCGGACAGCAACCATACGAGTCAAGGAACTTCATGGTCCCTCTTTCGACATCACCCATTATTGAGAAGGGCAAAAGACAATGTTCAGTTTCGTCCCTGAGTATGTAGCCAGACACAGTCTCCAGAGGTGACGGTTCCTACACAAGTCTCCACCCAGTAACAGACGATCCAGATCATCCGTTATTGAATCCAGAGTAAGGTATGAGACTTTACCTAAAGAAAATGGCAATCATCAGCACTGGGAGAGACTAGAGGAGGATCACTGAAACATCATCTCGACATGACGACTCACAGTGTCAGCTATGCCCCTGGTCCTTCTTAGCAGATTACTCTGTGATGCAGGTTTTACAAGAAAGGATGTGAATGCTCTAGGTGACTTTCACAACCTTTCTCCTGCAAGACGTGACCCACAGGAACTCGATACGATCTCTATTGGTCCGGTGGTGGCTGCAAAACAGCTGGTTGTATACCTCAAGCTCCTTATTGAACAAGAAGCAGAAGGTTGAGAGCACTGTTACCCGGTTTTAGTCTGCGTGAATGAAAAGATTTGACTGGCTCTTATTCTTTTCTTCATCCTACCCTCTCCAGGGGAAAGCAGCACCCTGGGTTCTCTGCATAAGCTGACCTCAAACCACTGCAGGTAAACCTTGCTCCCTTGTGTACCTAGAATTAAGCTAATACTGTTGTGTCCCCATACCCTGACGAGGTGGTATTGGGAAAGTCTTGGTTACATCAGGTTTTTCCTACATAGACTCGGAATAACTTTGCTTAGACAGTCACACTTCTTGCGTAGGCCGCGGACCTTGTGTAGCAAGGTTTTAGCGAGGGCAGGGACTCCTTATTTTTTGAGTACTAACATACTCAGATAAGGCCGGGCAAAGTCAAAAGCCAGATTGGCAGGGACGTCCGCCCTTCCTAATGAATGAGTCACTCCTATTAATAGCGTGGTTTGTATTCCAGTTATGGAACAAATGACAAATTCGAAGATAATTTGTATTTTTCCTAACTGTACAAACCTTAGCTATTCATACAAACTTGCCCGCCAACCCTATCCCCCTTGAAGTCCTACCTCCAAGCAAAGTGACTAAATCACAGGTGTGTGAACGGGAGTGGTAGCAAGCTACCTCCCCATACCCCCGCTAGCTACCTACCTCCCCATACCCCCGCTAACTAGCAGTGTGGGTAGTTAACCCTCGCTAAATTTTAATGACTCATCATTTCGGCTGTGCCGAAAGTATAACCCCTAATAAATAGCTAAGGTTTGTATAGTTAGGAAAAATACAAATTATTTACGAATTTGTCATTTTATTTTTATTAGAAAATTTTTACCCAATGGGAACTATAACAATACTGGCTACCCTATATGAGCAAAGTTTCTGTGGATTTTTTGGTCAACCTGGTTGATAAATTGATTAAGTTGGCTGTTGATATACTGTACTGTATTTAGAGAGTTGCAATTTGATCTGTAGTTGAATTAGGATGACATAGGGTGCTCAGATTTTGAAGCATCAGACAATATACTACATATGTTGCATCATGGAAAGAATTGCATGTTATTTTTTACTCTGTTCACATTTGTAGGCTAATGAAAACCTTCGATCTTTAATAGGAGTATGTCCCCAGCGAAGCTGGAAAAAGGCTGTTTAAACTTTAAACAAGATAGTGGTAGTTAATAGTAATAGCTGGCAGGTAGACCCTGTTCGCTCACCAGCCAAAGAGTACAACTGTACTTTGTGGCATCCTCTTCTGGGTGTCATAATCTTTTGCATTTTCTTTGTGAGAATATTTGTTCCGACACGAATGCAAACCCTTGTACTTTATCCTACATACGTGATAGAAATTAGTGAAAGCTGCAACACTGCTTTAAAACTTTTAGCGAGGTATCGGCAACTGGACATGTTGTTACCATTGAGTAGCAGGGAAGCACCAACCCCCCTACTCACTAACAACAACCCCACTTTGATTTTAGGGTTGGTTGAAAGCAAACGTTCACTTCCATGATTCATGAACTGGCTTTCCTTACATAGACTTAATTTTTTTGCTTTCTCTTTTCAGGCTTGAGGGGTTAACTTAGTGTCAGTATTAGCGATGGATCCTCAACGGCTCTGCCCTTCGTGCAGAGAATACTCCCCCAAAAAGGCATAGTCATGAAACAAGTGTCAGGAATGGTTATCCACCCAGTGGGAGTGGTATGGCAAGAGTTAAGAGGAAGAAGTCCAGAAGTTACTCTATGCCTTTGGAATCTTCATTGAAGAAATCCCAATGAATTTCTCCCTCTCCTGGCACCCTCCTCGGCCTCTTCTCATTTGGCCTCCTCTGGAGGACGATCAGGAAGTTCTTCCCATCTCCCCTAACAAGACGGTGAAACCTTCTTTGCCTGGCAAGTCTGCATTATGTAATGTTCTGCATCCCCTGTAGTCATCCTTGGGACTTTCGGGATCCCCATTGAAGGACAGGTTACTTGTGGTGTTAGTTCATGGGATGTAGCAGGGAAGTCCATCTACTGTATTCCTACTGAGGTTGGCTTCAGCCTTTACCCCCTATAGAGCTGACAGAGGGAAGTCCCTTTTGCTTGGTCTCTTGCCCCCTGGACCTTCATCCTCTGTAGCAGATTCTCTCCCAATGGAGGATATGTGGGGTAGTATTGCCCCAGTGCTTTCACCCTTTTCTCTGCTCGAGGAAGAGCAAGGATCAGGTGAATGTACCTTCAGTGTGCTCACCCTTCAGGGATTCACCCAGCATCAGTCGTCATCCCATAAGTAGTACTCTAGCAGGTGTTTTCCCAGCACGCTAATCCTTCAGGCAAGCTCAGCATAAGGACAAGCTTGCTTGTACTCCCCGGGGTAGCACTCAATCAAGTGTTCCTCCATCGAGCTCACCTTTCGGGGTAAGTTCGTGCACAGGAAAGGCTTGCTTGTCCTCACCCTTCTAACTCTGCCAACCCTTCCGACGCCTTCGGCAAAGTGTGAGTGGTTGTCCTCTCCTACTTCCCCAGAAGCACTGGTGTGACTTGTCGTCCATGTTTTTTATTCCTTCAGAGCTAAGTTTCTCGAAACTTGCTGATGATTCTGCCAGTGATTATCCTGTGGACAAGTGGTTCGCCCAGCACCCCATTACTATCTCGCGAGGTTCAGCTTGCACTATAGCCATCGCATTACACTGGATGGTTAAAGAGCATTGCCTGCCCATCTGTGCTTCATGTGAGCTCTCAAGTCCTCAAGCATCCTTTACCTCCTCATGAAGAGCTTTTTCACATGCCATTTGCTTCATTCTCCCTCACCCTCTTCTTTTATATCAGGCTTGTCCGAGATCTGCATAGAGTTTCTCCCTAAAGGGGGTAGCGCCAACCATCCAGTTATGTACCTTTGTAGCCCATGCTCCTGTTCAGTTTTCTCAGCCCATTCGTGAGCCTAGAGTGGTCTCTATTGAGTTACTAGTGTTGCAGGAAGTTTTTAAACCAGCCTCTGCTAGCTAGCCTGCATTAAGAGATCCCTCAATATTTTCTGACATTTAAGAGACCTTTGCAGATCTGGGGAGGCTTCTGAGGTTCCTTCTGATCCTATTCTTCATGGAACTGAAGGCCCATTCCCACTTCTCATCGGGAGCCAGCTTCACTGAGTAAAGCACGCGAACGTGCTCCTGCAAAGCACATTTCCAGACTTGATCTTCATCTGGAAACTCAAATGTCCAATTTTTCCTACACAAATACAAACCATTCGTTCTTTACTATGTACATATGTTTCGCCATGAGCTGGAATCTAGCCTTAAACTTTGAGACGAGGTGCTAATGACCCTTCCCTAGTTAGTGGGGTGTAGATTAACCTCCCCATTCGCATACTTAGTAAGATCCCTGAATTTTGTTTTTGGTTCTGTCGAGTGAAGCAGATCGTCTCGCTCTTCCATTAACCCTTTACTTAACTGGCCGTAGAACTTATTAAATTTCTTTTCTCGCATTCAGGTGTGAGTATATTGGGGAGTTGTTACCATGCTAGTTTGCCCTGTTATAGCGGGCTTCTCTTGTGGCATGTTTATGTCTGATATGGAGACGGAGCCTCACTGGCTTTGCCCTATGTGCAGATGGCCCTCTTGCATGCAGGCTTCTCCATGTGACAAGTGTAAGAAGGGGTCATCCTCCCAGTGGAAGCGGTCTGGTTGGTGATAGAAGAAGTTGGAAAGAGATTCTTCTCCCGTCGGGTCATCTTCACGATTGAAGAAGTCTTGACTTGTACAGTCCCTCTTGCTTCTTCTCATTCAGCTTCTTCCAGAGGCTGATCGAGTTGTAGAGCTGACCATTTGATGCCAGGATAACCTTTGAGCCCAAAGGAATCGTTCGCTTCCCTCAGCAAAGCGATGGCGCCCTACACCCTTGGGTAGTTTACCTCTTTAGATGCCTTGTGTCAGTTTTGGCCCTCCTTGGGGCTTTCGGGTTTCCCCCACGAATGAACAGCTTCTGAAGGTGTTGAAGCTTGGGTCACCACTGGAGCACCCAGCTGCCTCTGCAGTAGTTGGTTTCGAGCTTCCCCACTGGGGTGCTAGAGAGGAGTCCCTTCTCGTCGGTCTTATACCCCCAGTGAATTCTTCCTCCGCAGCTGAGGAATTGCAGGCTGGTTCACTCCGAAGTTCAGTGCATGCATTCAACCAGAGGATCCTTGTGAGCCTCCACCCTATGAGGATGGTCATTTTTCACGCTAGCTCTAGAGGGCTTCTTCTCTTGAATTCCCCCCCCCCACCTCCCCCCCCCCCCCCATCCAAGTTTCTCGTAAGCAAGTTCCCGATGTGAAAAAATTAGTTATAGATGAGAAAAATACAAATTATTTTATTATATCATGTATCTATTTTTTTTATTAGAATGTTAGTTTTCATATTTTGGTCCTTCAACCTTGTCTCGTTATACAGTGAACCCTCGTTTATCGCGGTAGATAGGTTCCAGACGCGGCCGCGATAGGTGAAAATCCGCGAAGTAGTGACACCATATTTACCTATTTATTCAACATGTATATTCAGACTTTTAAACCTTCCCTTGTACGTAGTACTGTTAACAAACTACCCTTTAATGTACAGAACACTTAATGCATGTACTACAGTACCCTAAACTAAAACAGGCACAAATATTAAAGGCAATTTTATATCATGCGTTTCCTAAACACGCTAAAAAGCACGTTAAAAAATGGCAACCAATGTTTTGTTTACATTTATCTCTGATCATAATGAAGAAACAAACTGGAGGTAGAGCTTTGCTTATTACCCAGACATATTTCCCATACTATTCCCTTAGAACTACATCACATCTTCCTACTTTAGATATATATATATATATATATATATATATATATATATATATATATATATATATATATGTGTGTGTGTGTGTGTGTGTATATATATATATATATATATATATATATATATATATATATATATATATATATATATATATATATATATATATATATATATATATATGTATACACATATACATACCTACATATATACATACATACATACATAAATACATGCATACATATATATGTATATATGTTACTGTATATATATGGGTTATGGAAAAAATCCGCGAAGTGGTGAATCCGCGATGGTCGAACCGCGAAGTAGCGAGGGTTCACTGTATTCTTTTTTATTTCAGCACTCCATACTCCCTGTAGGGCTTGGAGATGGCAACTAGAATTGCATTTAAGTAGAGAAGCATTTTGCAGACATTCGACTGTTCTTATAGAGAGAAACCCCCAAGTGTGCCGGGGTTTGACAAAAAACTTTTGAGACTTGGCCTAGACAGTGGACAGCAGTATCAAATCTATAGCAAACATACTCTGTGTATCCTGTCAACCCAGAGAATTGTTGGAGTGACGTGAACATTCCTCTACCTTAAAACACTGTGAACTTGGTACTGTATAGTGATGCAGTAATGAGTAGATTCTCAACAATGATGCAGTGAAACCATTTAGACATTTCGTAATGATGTTTATTGAATTGGTACTCATCAAGTTGGCCTAGTTTTCCGCATAAATTGTGAATAGCATCCTTTATGTTAAAGAAATAACTTATACTGAATCTTATTTTTTGTTTGTGTTACTTTACAATGAAGAGGAGAGGCCTCAAAAAAAAAAAAAAAAATCTATTTTTGGGTGAGATAGCCATGTCGTCCTGATGGAAGGTTCCTTGAGGTAGCTTTCTAAGGGATATTTGCTACAGTGATACTCCCAGAGAATTAACCGTAGGTCTCCAGAATTCTAACTCCTGGTGCGATTCCTTGATATATCATTAAGGATATCGCATAATATCAGGGGACATATTTTTTGGTACGACACATAGCAATCTTCACCCCGAATAGATTTAACTCTTTGAGGGGGAAGAGTGGCGAACAAAAGGGGAGCCGTTATTAAGGTACCCGGTGGACCTCCTCTCCGTACTACTACGACCCATCATTCCTAATTTGCATTTAAGCAGGAATAGCCGCAGATAGAGTAGTTTCGGGTGGGGTCATTTAAGAAAGAAGGGTGGATCCATCAGGACGACATGGCTATCTCACCCAAAAATAGATTTTTAAACATAAATTCAAAATCTCGCGGCTATCGCAGATATGCCAGGTGTAGACTAGCGCCCTCGCGGTAGACAAGTCGAACTATACCAAACCCTAAAGATCTTCTCTGCCGCCATTGCTGGCTGGAACAATTGGAAATTCTCTCGCTACTTACTGTGTTTTGGACGGTTTATTTGGTGATGTACACTGTCTTTTGGTTTTGGGCTTTCGCATAATTGATTTCTCTTTCATTTCTTCTTGAAATCTTTTTTGTTTTGAGTTTTTTATTTAATTTAACCTTTGTGTATGTTTTGGGTTTCTCTCTTAACTATTCAATATGGCTGACCCCTCCCCTGTGTATAGGACGTGTGTTAAAGGTTGTCATACTCGACTTCCTAAAGCTTCTGTTGACCCACATAATATTTGTGTTAAATGTAGGGGTAAATCTTGTTCTTTTGGGGATCGGTGTGATGAATGCTTTTCGTTAACCGATAGCGAGTGGGTAACTTATGAACGTTACATTCAAAGATTAGAGAGAGACAGGATTAGGCGCAGTTCATCTCGTTCTGTTGATTTATCTGTACCTAATGTCATTGATCCTATTCCTTCCCCCGTCCGAAGGAACCTTCGATGAAGGATATGTTATCGGCGATTCAGGCTCTCGGTGAAAGAGTCGAATTGTTAGCTGCGGACAAAAACCAGATTTTGTCTGAAATTAATGTGCTTAAAAGTTGTCGCACAGGCGACCAACCGATTGTGAAAAGTGCTTCTAATGTGTTTAGTGTTGTGGAGGGTGCGTCTGTGTGATCCTGTCATTCGCCTAGCCTAAGACCTCTTTCAAGCTCCCGAACCCATGGGAGAAGTAATGTCGAACAGCGAAAGGGAACAAGAGGCGTCGTCAATCGCGCAGACGTGCCCTCGAGCGTTCCTGCTGTCGTATCAGAGGTCGGTCACCCTCATCATAGGAAAGATGAGGTTAGTGTGTTATCGCCTTCCTCAGATGAAGGTTCACGTGGCGAAGTCAGGCGTCAGGCCTCTAGACCGCTTAAAAGAACTAATGCGGTCATTCAGCTGCACGAATCTCCTCCGCAACAACCGGGCTGTAGTCACTGGGATTCGCCTTAGCGTGTTCAGACCCCTGAGGGTTGCTCGCATGCCAAACGCTCTGACATGGGTTCTGAGGTAGATAAAGGTGTAGTACTGTTGGATTCGGAGCTGATGCCTGGTTCTGGTGTAACGGTTCATGCCCCACCGCTTCCATCAGACGGGTGTTCGTCGCTCGAAAGTGGGGAGCGATATGGAAGCGATGAAGAAGGCGAATTTCATTTGGAAAAGATACAAGTGTTTCGCATAAGAGCGATCCTAAATGGTTGATGTTATTAGGTATGAAACAGAAGCTCTCGTCGCTGATGCGATCTTATCGACCTGCGGGTGGCAGTGCGGTCGGGCGTCAGTCTTCCATTTCGAACCCGTTGTCGCACAGGAGGCCTGTTGTCTCTGGTTCTGACGTGTTATCGCACAGGTGATCTCCCAATCGCAGTGTTCAACGGCAGGGTGAGATGGATGTGTCGCGTCAGGGAGCTGCTACACAGCAAAAGATGACCTCTAAAACCTCCGAACGTCTTTCTTTCAAAAGCGGTGACGTTCGCCAAGCAAGAGTACGAACCGCTGAGCGGCGGGACGGAAACGAACGCGATGCGGAGCGGCAGCGTCAGCGACAGGCAGACGCTGCGCGCCACCGTGACAGCTCACGACAGTCTACCTTTGACACTACAGAGCGTCAGCGTCAGTGGCAGGCAGACGCTGCGTGTCACTATGGCAGCCCACGTCAGTCTATTCATGATGCTGTGGAGCGTCAGCGGCAGGCAGACGCTACGCGTCACCTCGACGGCACACGTCAGTTGACTCATGACAGCACGGAGCGTCAGCGTCAGCCAGACGCCACACGTCATCGCGACGGCTCACGTCAGTTAACCCATGACGCCACATGTCAGTCCACTCTTGATGATGCATATCAGTTGACCTTGACCGTTCCACATCAGTTAGATGCCGTTTCCCAAACTGAACGTGATAATAAACGTAAGGCTAGTGATCGCCAGATAGAGGGAGACGTTGAGCAATGCAAACGCACCCATTTCAGCAGTGACGCTTCGGTTCAGGTACATTGCTTTTCTGAACAAGACACGGCTGCAACGGCTGAATTGTCAGAAGAAGAACCAGATGAGGTTTCTCTTCCGGACGAACCACTGGAAGATATTTGTGAAGGAGAAGAGGAGAAACCACCTCAACATTCGGTGGACCTCAAAAAATTAATCCTGGTTTTCACTGAACTCTTTCCAGACCACTTTACTCCGGTTGCACCGCGTTCTCCACCTTCGGAATTTACCTTGGGTAAGGCAACAAAGGTGGCTTTGTTTACGAAGATGGTGCTCTTGCGCTCTTCTAAAAGGCCTTTGAAATTAATGGGAACATGGATGGTGTCGAAGAAGACTCTTGGCAAAACGAGCTTCGCCTTTCCTCCCGCAAGACTGGCCTCCAAGTTCAGTGTTTGGTATAGGACAGGGGAAGTAGGCTATTGGGCTTGGGAGTTCCTGCCTCTGCAGAGGGAGATTTTTCAAGCCTTGTGGATTCCTTTCGTCAACTTGCCTTGAGGAAAACTAAAGTGTGGTGGTCTATGACGGAGTTCGATCATCTGTTAAAAGGCAAGTTCAGAGCGTTTGAAGTTTTTAACTTTTTAGACTGGTCTTTGGGAACCCTAAGAAGAAAGGTCTTGGAGATGAAAGGTACGGACACTAGCAGCCTTATTCATCTGATGTCCTGTATGGACAAGGCAGTCAGGGATGGCTCAAACGAGTTGGCTGCCCTTTTCACAGCCGGAGTAATAAAGAAGAGGGTGACTATGTGTTCCTTCCTCTCTGCGGGAGTCCCCCCTTACCAGAGATCGGAGTTGTTATTTGCACCGTTGTCTTTTACTCTATTCCCACAAGAGTTGGTAGGGGAAGTTGTCACTGCGTTAACCCAAAAGGCTACTCGTGACAGAGTGGCTAATACGGCCAGGAAAGTTCTGCCTTCTTCTTTTTCTTCCCGTAAACCAAAAGGCGCTTCAGGGGTACGATCCACCCAGTCCTTTTGTGGTAAATCTACCGGAAGAGGTAACTTCAGGTCCGACGGGAAGAAGTCTAAGAAGAGAGGGGCTAAGCCCAGTCGAGGTAGAGTCTGACTGCCCTATCCTTCAGACAGCAGTAGGGGCCAGGCTGAATTACTTCTGGAAGGCCTGGGAGAGGAATGGAGCAGACCCTTGGTCCATCCTAGTGTTGAAGGAGAGATGCAAGATTCCATTCTTATCAAATCCTCCGCTAGTCACAGATCCTGTGGATCTTCGCCCAGATACAGGGAGGGACCAAAGAGGCAGGCCATGCGGCTTCAAATGTCTCTGTTACTGGAGAAGGGAGCCATAGAAAGGGTACAGGATTTGAGATCGCCAGGGTTTTACAACCGGCTATTCTTAGTACCCAAAAGTTCAGGAGAATGGAGACCAGTTCTGGACGTAAGTGCCCTCAACAACTACGTCCAGAACTCAAAGTTCACCACGGAAACACAGAAGACGGTACTGGCAGCAGTAAGGAGGGGCGATTGGATGGTGTCATTAGATCTCCAAGACGCTTACTTCCATATTCCAATACACCCCAGCTGCTGGCGTTATCTGAGTTTCATGTACGGAAACAAAGTCTTCCAGTTCAGAGCCTTATGTTTCGGTCTCAGCACAGCTCCTCTGGTGTTCATGAAAATCATGCTGAATGTGGCAAGCATGCTGCATTCAAGGGGCATCAGGGCCTCCCTGTACCTGGACGATTGGCTTATAAGAGCCACCTCAGCCGATTGCTGTTTGAAGGACCTGCAAATGACATTGAAGTTGACGAAAGAGTTAGGACTCCTAGTGAGTTCGAAGAAATCACAGCTGACTCCATCCCAGAAGGTTCTTTATTTGGGGATGGAGATTCAGAGTCAGACTTTTCAGGCTTTTCCGTCGCCTACAAGGATTGAAACAGCTCTCCTAAAACTTTGGGCCTTTATAAAAAAAGGACATCAGTTCAGTGAGAGAATGGATGAGCCTTCTGGGGACCCTCTCGTCACTGGAAAAGTTTGTGTCTCTGGGGAGGCTACACTTACGCCCCCTTCAATTTCATCTCAATTGGCATTGTAAGAAAGGGGACAGTCTCGACAGGGAAAGCATTCCCATTTCTGATCTCATAAAATCACACCTTCAGTGGTGGAACAACAAGCACAGACTACAGGAGGGCCTGTCGTTGAATCAAAAGAGCCCAGACCTCGTGTTGTTTTCCGACACCTCAAACTCGGGGTGGGGAGCGACATTAGGGAAGAAAGAGATCTCAAGTCTGTGGACGAAAGAGAAAAAACTCTCCACATAAATCAAAAGGAGCTTTTGGCAGTACATTTGGCCCTCAAAGGCATCGAGGAGCAGGTCCTAGGCAAGGTGGTACAAATCAATGCGGACAGCACCACAGCTCTAGCTTATATAGCGAAGCTAGGCGGGACCCACTCTTGGTCTCTTTACGAGATAGCGAGACCTCTTCTCGTATGGGCGGAGGAGAGGAAAGTGACATTATTGACACGATTTATTCAGGGGGTCAATAATGTGAGTGCGGACAGACTCAGCAGAAGAGATCAAGTTCTCCCCACAGAATGGATGTTACACCTGGAGGTCTGCAAGAGTCTGTGGCAATTATGGGGTCATCCCCTCGTAGACCTGTTTGCAACCGCAAAGACGAAGAGACTGGAGTTGTACTGTTCGCCAGTGCCGGACCCTGAAGCTTTTCACATAGACGCTTTCCTGATGGATTGGTCCCACATAGAGGTGTATGCATTCCCACCGTTCAAGATTCTGTACAAGGTAATGCAGAAGTTCGTGTCACACGAGGGAACCAGGATGACTCTGGTGGCTCCGTTCTGGCTGTCAAGAAGCTGGTTTCCAGAGGTACTGGAATGGACGGTAGATGTTCCGAGAAGCCTTCCCTTAAGACCAGATCTTCTCAGACAACCTCACTTGGCAAGAAAGCACCTAAACCTCCGAGCTCTACGTCTGACTGCCTTCAGACTATCGAAAAACTCGCAAGATCTAGAGGATTTTCGAAGGAGGCAGCCAAGGCTATTGCGAGAGCAAGGAGGTCTTCTACCATCAGGGTGTATCAGTCCAAGTGGGAGTTATTCAGAGAATGGTGTAGAGCTAACTCGGTGTCTTCATCCAGTACCTCTATAACTCAGATTGCCGATTTCTTCCTAGATCTCAAAAATAAGCATAACTTCTCTTCCTCAACAATCAAAGGTTACAGAAGTATGTTGGCAGCGGTCTTTAGGCACAGAATCTTAGACCTTTCCAACAATAAGGACTTGCAGGATCTTCTTAGGTCTTTTGATACCTCAAAGAAGAGACAACCAGAATCTCCTGCCTGGAACTTGCACTCGGCCTTTTTTAAAGACCTAACCTTAAAAACTCTGTTTCTGGTTAGTTTAGCCATGGCTAAGAGGGTCAGTGAGGTTCACGCCTTAAGCAGGAACATTGGTTTCCAAGATGGGAAAGCCATATGCCCCTTGCAGCTTGATTTTTTGGCCAAGAATGAACATCCTTCCCATCCTTGGCCTAAGTCTTTTGAGATTCCTAATCTCTATGATATTGTAGGAGAAGAGTTGGAGAAAGTGTTCTGCCCTGTGAGAGCATTAAGATTCTATTTGGACAGAACAAAGAGTTTGAGAGGCAACTCAGACGCTCTTTGGTGTGCAGTAAGAAAACCTACTCTGCCCATGTCAAAGAACGCCTTATCCTTCTTCATAAGGCTCTTGATTAGAGAAGCTCATGCCCAGTGTGATGAGGTGGACCTTAGGCCCCTTAAGGTTAAGACACATGAGGTTAGAGCTGTAGCGACTTCAGTGGCGTTTAAACAAAATCGTTCTCTGCGAAGCATAATGGATAAGTAAATCTGTTTATTCCATAACCGAAATACAAACCACGCTATTTACATTGGGTTTACCTTTTAGCGTAGCTGAAATGGCAAGCCATTAGAATTTAATGAGGGTGTATTACCCCCGCGCTAGTTAGCAGGGGGGTAGGGGAGTGGTAGCTAGCTACCCCTCTCCCACCCCCACACTAGTTAGCAGGGGGGTAGGGGAGTGGTAGCTAGCTACCCCTCCCCCCCTCACACACCGGTGAACTGCTTCACTTTCACTTTTGGCTCGGACATGGACAGACGTCTCTGTCTTTGTCCTCGCTTGGCAGCCATTGTTTGTTTTGTCTTTACTTAATCACTTACTTTTCTTTTACTCAATATATATGTAAACATTTTTTCATGTTTATGTATGTATTTGAGTATAGAAATCAGTAAGTTTCCTTTTCAGAGTTTGTGCTTGTGTGTGTAGTGTACGATATCTCCGTGGAGCCCTCGGCAGTTAGGCCACCATGGTGTAATTTCATGGGTCGCGATCGAGTTTGACTTCGGTCTTTCTCTCTCTCTCTCTTGAGGTCGTTCACCCTTTTACTACATTACTTTTACTACGCCTTTGTAGCTTCCTTCCTGTGTGGGGGGGTTGCTACGCCGTACGTTTTGTCTCAATTAGTTTATGAATCTAATTGTATTTGTTGATTTTTCAGCTTTGTAGAACGATTCCTTTCGGGGTTTTCGTTCTTTCTTTAGTGTTCATTCATTTTTAAATTACATAATTACATAGTTACATAATTATAATTGTTATAATTCTGTGTTGGTTACAGGTCTCCTTCCGTGAGTGTAAGTGGTTGTGAGGGCACGTGCCTGTTGTGTAATTCTTGTGTTCCTTTCCCTCGGGATTCCTCTTCGGAGCCTTCCCGGAGGAATGAATGTTAACTAATGATTTTTGTTTTGTTTTTCACAGTTACCGATCTAGTTCGTTTCTGTAATGTGACAACGGAGTGAGCTGTCTTGTTGAGGCCTGGGGATTTGGCTGTTGCTGCCTCCCCTATAGATCTTCGTCAGGGGCGTGTCTCCTTCTTCTGGAAGTACTCCCGTGACGATTGACAGCTCTCCAGTTCATTTTAGAACACTCAGGAGGCTCGCCTCCTTGGGTGGGTAACTTTCCTTCCGAGGGAAGTTTTTTTCCTGTCCAGGCTTGAGTTTTTCCCCTTTGGGGGGTTCTTCTCTTGCCTTTTTTTCGTGCGACTATGCTCTTGGTGCTGAGCGGTCGCACCAGCAGTTACGCTCAAGGGGCTGGGCAACTGCAGGAGCCCCTTTTCGGAGGATTACTCCTTTTAGGTCACTGGCTGACCCGTCTCTTCTACGAAGTGTTTCTCTTTCGTTCGCGAGAGAGTACACTCATAGAGACTCCTCTTCGGAGGACTCTTCTGCTGTTGTTGCTGTTGGCCGCCTTCGCCGTAAGGCTCACCATCCGCTACGTCGTAAGGGCCTCCCATCTCCCTATAATGGTGCTAAGAGGCGCCTTTTTGAATCTCCGTATGCAGCCTACAACTCCTTCTTGATCTTCCGCCCCTGGTGCAGATGGACAGCAGTCTGACCTCGTCTTCCGACGGGCAACGGTCTTCCCGACGGACAACGGTCTTCCGACGGACATCAGTCTCCCGACGGACAGACAACGGTTCTTCCCTTGCGTGTCAGGGTTCCCCTGCGCTCCCTTCTGCAGTGTTCTCTCCTGCTCAGTGTTAGCGCACAGGCGCTCTCCTGCTCATCAGCGCTTTCCTGATCGCCAGCGCTCTCCTGTTCGCCAGCGCTCTCCTGTTCGTCAGCGCTCTCCTGATGATTGTCTCTGCTGTTCCTGTTGGTTCCTGTTACGCGCCCTGTGCGCCCACGTTCGCCCTCGCGATCTAGAACTTCGGTTCAGGTCTTGGACAACGACTCTTCTTCTACGCACAGGATTCCACGCGTTGCCTTCTGCTCGCCAGCGATCACCAGCTCGCCAGCGACCACAGACGCGTCAACGTTCGCCTGCTCGTCAGCGTTCTCCTACGCGTCAACGATCGCCATCGATCTGCCACGCGTGTCAGTTCCCCTGGACACCATCAGTAGCGATCTAGCGCTCGCCTGCTGTGGACCACAATCTCCGGTAGCTGAGTCTTGCCGTAGATCTTCCTCCTGCTCGCCAGCGCTCACCTTTACTTCTGTCCTTCTGTGCGCCAGCTTTCTTCAATCGCCAGCGCACATCTGCGCACCCTTTTCTACCACGCACCAATGGGCGTCAACGGTTTTTTTCTGACCGTCTAGGATCGCCTGATTAACAGCTTGCTTCAGCGCTCACCTTCCTGATGCACCTGCGCGCCTTCTGTTAGCGCGATGCGCGCTAACCATCACTAGTCTCTTACGCGTTAGCGATCGCCTACGCGCCCGCGCGATTCTTCGCCTGCGTGCTAGCGTTTTGTTAACGCACCACCGCTCGCCAACGCGCCGTCGCTTGCCGACGCGCCGTCGCTTGTCGACGCGCCATCGCTTGCCAACGCGCCTTCACTCGCCTACGGGCCATCGCTCGCCAGAACGCACCGTCGCTCGTCAAAGCGCTATCGCCCGCCTACGCGCCATCAGTCTCCCGACCGCCTGCGCTCACCCGCGCGCCCACGTGCCCCCGCGACCGCACGCAAACGTGCCCGCGCGCCTACACTCATGTGCGACCGCGCACATGCGCTCCAATGTTCGCCCGCGCGCGAACCAACTGTATTCCATCGCGCGGACCAACGGTGTTCCGTCGCGCTGACCAACTGTGTTCCGTCGCGCTGACCAACTGTGTTCCGTCGCTCGGACCGACGGTGTTCCGTCTCTCGGACCGACGGTGTTCCGTCGCGCGAACCGACGGTGTTCCATCGCGCGAACTTCGGCTTGATTCCTGCAGTATCCATTGCTCGCCTACGGGTCATCGCTCGCCGACCACCAGCTCTCGCCCTTCCTGCCACGCTCGTCCTCCTTCTGCGCTCCTTCGCGCACTTTCGTTTGCGCTCCTGCGTGCCCGCGCATGGGCGCTTCCACGTTCGGCCACGCGCAAACCATTGATTTACCATCGCGCGAGCGCCAGGGCGATTGCGACCGCGATTCCCGTTGGGGTTTTTGCAACATGGCCAGCCTGGCGAGTCTTCTGGAGCGTATTTCCAGAACACGGTCCTCACCCTGTAAACGCAGAGCATGGCACATGCAAGAGCAGGAAGAATCTTCAGGGAGGTCTGAGCAACATTCTTCTTTCCAGAACCTGGGTTAGCCCTTCCCCGTCATTCCTTGGAAAGGTTTTGCCAGGGAGCTTTCCGTTCGAGATTTCTCCGTCGGCCAAGGGGTGACTGGTTTACCCCTTCCTCTTCTCCATCTCGTGAAAGGGGCTTACCAGGTCCTTTCCCTCCTCGGTTGCGACCCGAGGTTTTGTACAAGGAAGCTCCAGGAAGATCATGGGTACTTTCCTCCTCTCGGGCTCAAGCACCTTGGCGTTTCGTTGCCAAGTTTCGAACTTGCGGGCAAGCTCGATGTTGGACCATCTGGACGCAATGACCGAGGGCTTCCTCTCGGGTGTCTCATCCGTGGTTGTCGACAAACTCAGACACCCTTCCATCCTTGGGAAGAGCTTGTTTGTGCCCAAGGACAGAGACATAGACAGCGGTTGTGCGGAGGAAGTCAACTTCCGTTTTCACTCCTCCAAGGCGCTTTCTTCCAGACCCTGCAGGCCTCCAGCATCTCTTTCTTTCAGCCTCGTCGGCCTAAGTTATCGGACCGGCTACGGCAACTAAGACAAGGTGTCCAATAGCAGTCCCCTCCTGTCAGGAACAGGTAGCACAGGAGGCTCTCCCGGGGGGGCATAATCCTAGAGGGAGCGGCAGAGTTCACGAACTCTCGGATTGGCAACGCCCCCTTGCAGGTCTCACGCTGGGAGGATGCCTAAGGTTACTCATCCGGATAACAGCTTCCCGATGCCGATTCCTGCCCGATCTCCGTGATCAGCCGAGGATATCGCGTCTGCCGTCTCTGTCAGCGAATTCAGTGTCACTGAACCTCTATGCCATGGGGTCGGCAAGAGTTTGCCCGTTTGGGCAGAATGATCCATGCCTTAGGAGAAGGTCCTCCATAGGATCGTCGACAGCTTCACCCCCCGGCTTCTTCAGTCGATCCTTTCTCGTAGGAAAGCATCTGAGACGGAAATTCCGTAGTCGACCTCTCAGCTCTGATCAAGTTTGTCGAACAAACTTCATCCAGCGTGGAACAGCAGAATCGATCAGACTGGTAACGAGGCGGCAGGACTCCTTAGGCCCTGGATCGGAGGGACGGGTACTTTCAGTTTCCATTCCATCCATCTTCCAGGAAGCTCTTGGAATTCAGCCTAGACTACAGGTGTTCCTGCTTAAGATGCAGTGTGGCGATCCCGCCGTGGCATCGCAGGTTTTTCCCCAGAGAACTCTCCCTGCTTTCCTCATGGCCGCTCAGGAGCAGGCTTCCGCCTCCTTCGCCTTTTGGAGGTCTGATCAACTCCGGTAGGCTCGGGTTCAACCTCCTTCAACGCCGGGACAAGCTTCCGGATCCTTACCATGAGTGAGGGATCATGGTAATTTGCTAGGAGCCTTCTCTACTTCTGCCTCAACATCTGCAGTATCTAGCCATGATATTGAGTCAACGGCCTTACCACGTTGGAAACCGCGCTTCTCGTCCATCCAGCTAGGTTAAGCAACGTGGGGTCTGGTCGGTACTTTGATGGGTGACCGCCTGGGGACGCCAGATGCGGTTGCCTCCTCCTCCGAGCCTTCCCTTCAGTTGACTGTGGCAAGGCTGAGGAGAGTCGCAGTACCTGTTTTCAGTCAAGCAGAGCTTTCAGCCCTACCTTGGAACGTTTCCTAGGTCTCTTTTCCTCATTGACCCGTCTAAAGTCCAGAACGGTCGCCTCAGGATAAGTTCCCTGTGGGGCGGCCCAAGTTCCGGTGGTTTCAAAGCAACGATTAACCGGACTTTCTGGCCCCTATGGGACCAGCGGAACGATTAGACCTGCTATGGGTGTTGACCTATGGAACCTCTTGATGGGAGTGGATATTTTCGTCCTTTCCCCACATTTTTTATGCTGTTCTCGGACTCGTCAAAGAAAAGGGGGGGGCATGTTCCGGTTCAGGCCTATGGTCAGGACCTGAAGGATACCTCTCCATCATTCAGGCAGGCTTAGGGGCCGTAGTCTGGCCCCTCTACAGATCCTACAGCTCCTGCCGAGTCGCTCCTTGCGCGACGACTTCATGGTACTGCCGTATTCCAACCAGCAAGGGACGCATTTTCATACCTTCGCATCTTGCAGTAGAGATACTGAGATGATTTGAGATCCTCTCAATACCACTATCGGCTCGCTCATTCCGGGCAGAGGAATGTTCTCTCCGACTATCTGAGCAGAGCCTCATAGATAGAGTGTACCTGGGGGTCTTTGGCCTTTAGTAACTAGCAAGTCCTGGCCTTGGGGACCTGATTGCGACAGCTTGGAACTTCAAGCTTCCGCTGTTCTTCTCCCCAGTCTCAGACCCCAAGACTCTTTGGCAAGATGCATTCCGGTGATGGTGGGACAACATCGACGCCTGCGTCTTCTCTCCTTTGTTGTCTGTTGAGAATGGGTCTCAACAAGACCAGGTTGTCTGTCAACCTTTCAATGGCCCTGAGAGCTCCACTGGGACTATACGCAGAACAGTTTCCGGACCCTCTGCTTCCCCTGACGGAACTCCCGGGAGAGCTTCTCCCACGGCACAGGCTACTCAAACAACCACACTGCAACATCTTTCACGAGCCGGGGCATCGCTTCGGCTTCACGCCTGGAGACACTACGCCTCCTCCTCAAGAAGAGACAACCCGCTACAGTCGCGGGGCGAAGGTCGCGTCATCTGCGATAGTCATCCGCTGGGGTCTACCAGGCGAAGTGGAGAGTCTTCTGTGGTTGGTGTCGTGGGAGATATACCTCTTCCCTTGAGGCCTCTCCTCCAGCAATAACGAACTTATTGCTTTTCGGCGGGAGGAAACTCCTTTCCGCTCTCGGCAGTGAAGCTTGTCGCTCAGCCTTTCCCTGGCCTTCAGGCTGAAAGGAATAAACTTTTTCCTTCCCGCTGGACCTTTCCTCGCTCATGCGAAGCTGCGAACGTCCCTGCCCCCAGTCGGAGTGAGACCTCCAACATGGAGCATGGTTCGGACTTTTTAGTCCCTTAAGAGATCTTCTCATGACCCATAACGTCAGGCCTCTGATCGTATTCCGTCTTGGGGCTCCTGCTCACTCTGGTCGCGGCCAGTGTGTAAGCAATCTTCTTGGTCTCGTACGACTCCGCCCTTTCTAAGGAATGGGGGAAGGCAACATTCAGGTTCGCTCCTGAGTTGTTGGCTAGACTCAGAATCTTGGGGACCCGTCCCTTCGGTCCAATTCCTTCAAGATTTCGAGTCACCATTCTGTATCAGATGACCCAAAACCTTCTCCTTCTAGCCAGTAAAGGAATCGAGGGGTTATCTTTGGGAACAGCTGCAGTTTGTCCTCACGTTCAGCCGAGTTGGGAGCACAAGAAGGACACGGGGAAGAGTCACCAGTATACCTCTTCAGCTCGGACTTAAGGACATTCATCTTGATCTGAATCCAGACCCTCCCCCGTCACGTCGCCCTACAGCACGATGTCGGATACATCGCAACATCCCTCGCCTTCGAGTAATACTACTCTGTGACGCAGGTGCTACAAGCTGGAGTCTGGAAGCGTCTAATGACCTTCGCAGCCCGCTTCCTGCAGGACGTGACCCACAGGAGTATCGATACGTTTCTATCGCTCTGTGGTGGCTACACAACAGCTGGTCTAACCTCAGGCTCCTTTTTGGACAGGTAGCAGAAGGTTGAGGGCATTGTTATCAGGTTTTAGTCTGCATGAACGAAAGAAGTATGTCTGGCCCTTACTTCTTTCTTCATCATCCCCTCTACTGGGAAGCAGCATCTGGTCTCTGCATAGCTGACCTCAAACCTCTGCAGGTAAACCATGCTTCCTTGTGTTCCGAGTATTGAGTCAATACTGTCGCGTCCCCCATACCCTGACGAGGTGGTATTGGGAACGTCCTAACCCAGAGTTCCTTCTGGAACTCCAGGTCAACTGCCTAGGACGGGTCACACTTCTGCCTTCACACAAGCTTATGTAGGCCAAACGGTTCCTTGCGGAGCAAGGAACTTGTGAGGTGCAAGGACTCCTTTTCTCGAGTGCGACTCACTCGGATTCTGAGTCCCCGGGTAAAGCCAAAGCCAGTATGGCTGGGGACTTTCCACTCTTCCTAAGGGGTAAGTCACCCAATGTAAATAGCGTGGTTTGTATTTCGATGACAGAACAAATGACAAATTCGGAGATCATTTGTATTTTTCCTAACCATACAAACCTTAGCTATTTACATATATTTGCCCGCCAGCCCTGTCCCCCAAGTCAAGTCCTACCTCTAAGTGAAAGTGAAGCAGTTCACCGGTGTGTGAGGGGGGAGGGGTAGCTAGCTACCACTCCCCTAACCCCCTGCTAACTAGCGCGGGGGTAATACACAATCGTTAAATTCTAATGGCTCGCCATTTCAGCTACGCTTAAAGGTAAACCCAATGTAAATAGCTAAGGTTTGTATGGTTAGGAAAAATACAAATTATCTCCGAATTTGTCATATTCGCATCACATTATTTGAAACATGTCCAGACTCTCTATGAGGACTGTTACATGTTGGGACCATTCGTGGCGGCGAATGCAGTAATAGGTGAATGATCTACCTCTACGTTCCCTTTTTCCTAGTACCCTTTTCTTTCTCTTGGAACTTGTAAAGTTTTATTGTTATATGTGGAGATTGGTCGTCAGTCTTCCGCAATCTGTTGTCTGGTCAGGTGATCAATTTGTTCCTTGAGTGCACCCGGAACAAGGGTATTAGTTGAGGTCCTGTCATGTTATAGGCTATGGCACCGTTTGACAGCTCCTAGAGATCATCAGCCTCCTGGGTGGACCGCTGGATCTCCTAAGGATAGCAGACAGAATGAGACAGAGAATCATTGCAGTCAGCTTCCTTATCAGGTACGAACCTCCTAAGTTGTTAGATGTAACTCTTAAGTAAATTTCCAATTATGTTGCTGTCTCTGACCCACCACCAAGGGTGTCAATCAGCCATTCTTATATAACCAGTGGGTAAGTTTTATGTTTAAAAATTATATTTTCATAATAAAAATTTTTGAACATACTTACCCGCTGGTTATATAAGTTAAAAACCCACCCTCCTCCCCTCTAGAGACCATGGGCCATGGAAGATCTGAAGGGTTTGGTATAGTTCGACCTGCCTACCGCGAGGGCGCTAGTGTACTCCTGGCATATTTGCGATAGCCGCGAGATTTTGAATTTCTGCCAGGCGTCTAGGGACTTTAGCAATTCTTGTATAACCAGAGGGTAAATATGTTCAAAAATTTATTTTATTATGAAAATATAATTTTTCACTTTGCTCAAAATTTGATTTTTGGGCTCAGCCATGTCGTCCTGATCGAAGCTTACCGGAGAATTAACTTGAAAGTACTATATCTGTGGGTTTGTATAAGTGCCTTTACTTTGAATGAGTTCCTTATATGGTCTCTTAGACCCTTATATATGACATTACCGTTCTTTGTCATATCCACCAAGCTTGGAACTAGCTTAGGGCTTCCTGCCCCCTGCAGGGAAAATGTCGACTTCGACTATAAGGATTCAAAGTTTGTATCTCCATAAGGACGCAAGGGAAACTTTCTAGAGATTACCTATTCGTACTTTGGACATCGGTACCATCAAGGTGTCTATTTAAGGCAATAGAAAAACTCTGGATTCTTTTATTGATATACAGTACTGAGGATAAAAGAAGACGCAGATATACTTTTTTCTCTTTATTTTCATAAGCAAAATAAATTAACAATGTATCATGAGAAGGAATCTAACCTTGCGCATATAAACATCATGGTTATATATATTTCTGACCTGTAAGGGAAGATTATACATATATTAATTCAATTTTTAAAATGCCACTCAGTGAATGTGAAGCTAAACTTGTTTAGTTTCACTCAGCTGTTGGATATGCTTCAACACTGTGTTCAAATGTTCACACGGTACTGGTGTTATTGGTTAGATTCTGCACCTTTATAGAACAGTCTATTAATCACCGTAGTGATTTTCACTAGAAGGTAATAACACTAGAAGGTGTTAACACCTATTCACCCGATACACTGTTGAGTCCAAAAACATTTCACTGTTCATCGCAGCACTAGACGACAGGTTTTATGACACTACCTGCCGCCACCACAAAGTGTTTTATCTCGTGCACTTGCTTCGCATAATGTTTGTAGAAGACTCTGGATGATTTCCACCCTGTATATGAGCGGAGCCTCTTAAAGTCCATGTGTTGAAAGAAATTCAACGAAGAAGCAACTTTCCTTGGATCCTGACCTGCGGGTGTGCTGTCAGGATCCGCTTTGGGAATAAAGTAGGTGAGTTTCACTCTCAGTTGTCTTAGAGATAAGTTTGATCCTGAGGTTTCGCCTCGGAAGAGCTGTCCCACCTTGAAGCCTGGAGTTCTTCCAAGATAGACCTTGAGACACACTACTGGGCATAGAGAGACATCTTCCTTCAGAGGGCAGATTCTCCAAGGACCCCACCTTTTGGTGGGCAGCTCGTTTTTGGCGAGAAAGGTAGGATCAGGGAAGAGATTTAGCTCCTGTTTCCAAGAACTGGATAAGGCTACTATTTCACTAACTCCCGCCCCTGAGGCTATAGCAAACAGAAATATCACTTTCTGTGTTAGATCCTTTAGGGTGCAATCCTCATTGTTCAGATTCGAAGCATAGTTCAACGACCATGTTATGGGCTTTGGAGGGGTTGCCGGTTTGAGTCTACCGCATGCTTTTGGTATCTTGAAGATTTCACCTGAAAGGTCCACCTGAAAGGCGTACAGAAGAGGTCTAGTCAAAGCCGACTTACATGCAGTTATTGTGGTGGAAGCAAGGCCTTGTTCGTGTAGGTGGATGAAGAAGGAGAGTGTTGTAAAATAAAAGATATTTCAGGGTTGGCATGGAAATATGTCTAACTTTAGTAAATAATAAGAGGCGAAATACTAATCAAATTAATTAAGTATTGTGAAGTATGTTTCGTTCTTTTTAAATTAAATAAATAATTAATAAATAGATAGATCGAATATCATAAATAAAAGTATAAATAATTAGTATAATTATTTGAGAGATGCCGCGAATTAAAGTACTAGTAGAGTTGTACGGTCGTAAATAATCGATTGTTACCGTTTAGCTCTTCCGAAAAAACTAGTTCAATAGTGTGCGGTAGGGCGGAAAAGTTAAAATGGGGAGAGTATTTTTCCTTCAGAGTAGTAGTACTAAAACCTCCGCCAGATAAACAGTGCTTTCTCTAAAAAATTAAGTGATTTAAAGAACAAGAAGGAACCAACTTCTACAATTCCAAGGAGCCACCAATTTGGAAAGTTCAAAGTCGCTAAGTATATTTTCTATTTTTGTTAACATGTAATAGTGAATAAAAACTGTGCGTCTTTGAAACCTTAGCTCAAACAGGTTGGTTTTTTTTAAGGTTGGTTCTTAAATAGGTTCCTTTTATTAATTACGGTAAATTTTCTTTTAGAGAGACGGAAGTCTATTGATATTTCTGTCGGTTTCCTTGATTCATAAAGGAAACCCACTTCTTCCAAGATGATTCATATTGTCTCCTAGTTGAACTTGACTTGTATTCTTTGATGAAGTCGATTTTCTCCTGTGAGATCCCAAACCTTTTCTTGGCTGCTAGGGCGAGAAAATCATGAGATGTAGGTTGTTGGTTCTCAAGGATGAAGCGTAGACAGTCGACTTCTGAACCAGTTGGGATAAAACTGGGTTTGGCAGAGGAAGCAGCTTCAGTTTCAATTTTAGAACTAGAGGGAACCAATTGGTTCTTGACCATTTGGGGGCCACTACTGCAGCTGTTCCTCTGAAGGATCTTAGTTTGTCAAGGACTTTTAGCAGGAGATTGGTTGATGGGAACAGGTAGATTCGATTCGATCTGTTCCAGTCGAGAGACATGGCATCTATTGCTTCTGCTTGAGGGTCCTCGTAAGGGGCTACATAACGAGGTAGTTTCTTGTTGTCGCTCGTTGCGAAGAGGTCGATCTGCAGTTCTGGGACTTTTTCTGAGATGAAGGAGAATGAGTCTGCATCTAGGGACCATTCTGTCTCTATCGGCTTTCGCCTGGATAGAGCATCTGCCGTCACATTGCGGAACCCTTGAAGGTGAACTGCTGATAAGTGCCATCTTCTCTTCCTTGCCAGGTGGAAGATGGCTATCATCACTTGATTGATGTGAGGTGATCTCAAACCTTGTCGATTTAGATATCTTACTATCACTTCGTTGTCCAAGACCAGTCTGATGTGGACTGATCTGCGAGGGGATAGTTTCTTCAACGTTAGGAAGACTGCCATACCCTCCAAGATGTTGATATAAAAGGTTTTGAACTGGTGCAACCAATTCCCCTGCACTTTCCTTTCTTGTGAATGGCCTCCCCATCCTTCCAGGGAGGCATCTGGGTGTATTACCACTGATGGTTGAGGTGGTTGTAAGGGAATTGTTCGTGCTAGGCTCTTGGCTGTTGACCACGGTCTTAATAGCATGCGCAATCGGGTCGGTGTCAACCTTTGTTGATCTCTTAAAGCGTTTGATGAGTATCTTCTCCAGACTCCTGACGCATCCTTCAACTGTGCCCTTAGCACTGGATCTGTCACTGCTGCGAACTGGAGAGAGCCCAATACTCTTTCCTGTTGGCATCTTGAAATCCTCTTGTGTTTGATTAGTCTCTTGACAGATCCCGCTATCTCTCTCCTCTTCTTCAGTGGAATGGAGAGATGGTGTGACTGTAAGTTCCAATGGATTCCTAACCATTGAAACTTCTGAGCTGGAGAAAGGCGAGACATCTTGCGGTTGATCTTGAAGCCTAGGTGCTTCAGGAACTGGATCACCTTTCCGGCCACTTGCAGACAAGTCGTCTTGGATGCTGCCCACACCAGCCAATCGTGCAGCTATGCTACTACCTGAATTCCTTCTGAGCATAGTTGTTTGACGATTGTATCCACAAGTTTTGTGAATAACCTTGGTGCTATGTTTAGCCCAAAGGGCATGGCTGTGAAGACATACTTTGTCTTCTGTATCCTGAATCCTAGGTAGGAGGAGAGGGGGCGACTGACTGGTAGGTACCAGTAAGCATCTGCCAGGTCTATTGAGACTGTACGCCCCTTTTGGTAGAAGGGTCCTTATGTGTTGTAAGGTAAGCAACCGGAACTTGTTGCTCTCGATGAACTTGTTGAGTGGAGACAAGTCTAGAATGAGACTGAGTTTGTCCGAGTTTTTCTTGGAAACACAGAACAGCCTTCCCTGGAATCTGATAGACTTCACTTTCCTTATTACCTTCTTGTTCAGGAGTTCTGAGGTATATTCTTCCAACAAGGGGGTGAAGTGTTGGAAGAATTCTAGAAAAGGGGGTGGAATTTTGTTCCATTTCCAACCGAGTCCATTCGTGATTAGGCTGTGGGCCCAGGGATCGAAGGTCCAACGATCCCGAAAGTGGAAGAGTCTGCCTCCTACCTGGAACCTCTCATTGCTTAGAGGTTCCAGAGGACTTGCTTCCATGATGGCATCCTCCTCTACCCCTTGAGGGGTTTCAAGAGGAGCCTCTTTTTGGGCCTCTACCTTTGTAGGGCCGAAAGGTAGTCGTGTGCCTTTCAAAACCTTGGTTGAAAACAAGTGATTATGCCACCAGCTGCTGAGGGACCATCTGAAAGGTGGTTTGCGGGTGGGTTACCATTTGAGGCACTGTGGCCATGGTCACGGTCGGAAGTTATGCAGGTCTACGTGGTTTCTTTGCCTCCTTGTTCTTAGGCTGGGGACCACTGTCTGAGGATGATTTCCTCTTAGAAGACATGCCCCACTTTTGGAGAAGGTTCCTATTCTCCGTGGCAGCTTTGGCAATAACTTCTTGAACCTCATCTTGTGGGAAAAGGTCTTTGCCCCAGATGCATGATGTGTTCAGCTTCCTGGGTTCATGTTTTACCGTTGCTGTGGCAAACACATGCTCTCTACATGTCCTCCTTGACCTGATGAAGGCATATAAGTCCCTCACAAGGGTACCCATGTGGGACTTGGCTAAGACCATGTACATGTCTGGGGAATTGGTTAGGCCTACACACATTTCCAGGCAGTTCTGATGAGACAAAGAAGCGGCAAGTCTTTCTTTTGTCTCCTGTTCCCTTCTCAAAAGATTTTCGGGCAACTTTGGAAGGTTCTCGTTGAACTGCTGGCCTGCTATCTCCGGATCCAACTTAGAGATGGAGAAGGTTAGATGTACTTCTTTCCACTTCTCCTCACAGGTAGGCATGGCTAGAGATAATGGTTTGCTTTCCTCTAGGACTGGGTACGGTTTGCCCTCATAGACTGCTTTATGACACAGTCAAGGGCTTTCACCGAAAAGGGGAAAGCTCTGGAGGAAGGAGCAGTGAAGGTTGGGTGCCTCTTGCTCAATGCCGAGACTTTGGAGTTGGTATATCCGGCTCCTTTCAGGGTCTTGGTTAGGATAGCCTGTGTCTTGTCACGCTCGAAGACAATGACTTCCTTAGGTACTGTCTCCTCGCAGGATGCTGGTTCATCTCGCAGTCTCACATAGCAATCTGGGTATGCTGAAAAGCTGGGCCAGAATTGGAGATCTTCAAGGGGTTTGGCCCCCAACTTCTCGGAGATATAAAGCTTCCCATTCATCATGGACATGTGCTCTGTATACCTCCAGGGGTTGGTTTCGGAGCAGTGAGGGAGGTCATATACTCTAAAGGGCTTAGTAGAGCCCCTGGAAGCGCCAGAGCGTTTCCCTTCCTTTACCTCTCTCTTCGTCTCTTTGAGATCTTGTTTAATCTCCTCTTGTTCCTTCCGGAACACTGCCAACATCTGCTGGATCGACTCTAGGAGCGCTTCGCTCCTGCCGACCTCCATAACCAGTTGGGGAGTTGGGGCTGAAGAGGTTGATGACACAGGTTGATATGCCGTCACAGTGAACTGAGGGTCCTCAGTCACCGTCGAAACGGATCCTTCATCCTCCATGGGTGGTTGAACCACTTCTTCTTCAGGGCCTTCTTGCAGTAGGTCCTGTTTGGTGTCAGTGGACACTTCCAACATCCGTTCTTGGTAGATGTCCATGCCTTGCAGTGCCTTGTTGATGTCCGCGTCCACTGTCAGTTGGATAAAGGGAGGCTGGACCTGTACCTGGGGGAACAACCGCACTGGATTGAGCCTTAGGGAACAGAAGGCACCTTTGAGATTCGTTAGGTAGGTAAGGTCCCGGAGAGTTCTTCTGGAACCCTCTTACCCACCTTCGAAGGGTTTCCCTTGCTTTATCCCTTGACTACGTGGTGTCAGGGCTCTCTTCCCCGAAGCTGTCGGTCAGCAAGGTCGAGCAGTTGGAGCAACTCTTCGGGTCCCAGTACCTCAGGGATCCAGATACGATGCAGCAGGGGGCATGAGACCTGCACATCGTATGCCCACAATAGTCCTTACTCTTGTGGTTGCAGAACACAACTGCACACTTCACCATTGGCTCCTCCTGTAAGGAAAGAAAGGGTGAAATGAGTATTCAGTTGTTTATATCATTGATATAAATGCATACTTATAAATAGTAATATTTACTATTATATTTAGTAGCTTAGGATAGTAAGCTAGAAAGGAAATAGGAAAGACACATATCTGTGTTTCCTCTCCCAGGCAATCACTCAGACCTCCATCAATATTAATATTTAAATTCCTTATAAGGGAAAATACAGGGAGGAATAACTCCTGTACTTAGAGCCGGAGTTAGTGAATATTTATACTAACTCCTCCACCTGTAGAATATTAATACTGTACTGAACGGTGTTTTATAAGTGTCCCTATAATCAAAGGATTCATCAGGGTTTTGAGGGAATACTTTAACCTCAGCATGTTATGCGGTCCCAACAATAGACTGTGAAAGGATACACAGAGTATGTTGGAAATACTTGTACTACTGTATTGTTGTATACTGTAGTTTTACCAACTACTGTATTGTTGTATACTGTAGTTTTACCAACTACTGTATTGTTATATACTGTTGTTTTCCAACTACTGTATTGTTATATACTATAGTTTTACTGGCTACTGTAGTTTTACCTGTACACTACCCGGGTTAGGCTAGTGCCTGGCGGCACTAACTGATAGAGAGAGAGAGAAAGAATGGAAAGGAGGATTTCCTATTATTATAGTTTAGCACAATAATTGGAAGTGTAGGAGGGCTACTGCTACCTACTGTCTCCTTGCCAGAATGAGAGTTCTAATGGAAGGGGAGGAATGCATCTGATTCTAGCTTCCATCCAGCCACAACTTTTGCCGCCAGCTGTACTGCCGGTTGCAAGGTCTGTGGATGGCAGGCCAAGAGAGGACTAAAGAATTTTCAACAGTATGATGGGTTTCCCACCGCCAGCCATCAGGGCTGGCTTAGTCTTTCCCCCCGGGGCATTCGCTTCCGGTGAAGGAAGGAAATAAGGAGTTGGCCGAGGCGGCAACCTAACCGCCGCTGGTAGGGTCCTGCCCGGTAACTTAGTCAACCCAGCAAGCCAGGATGACTGTCAGAATACCGGCGAAAGAATGTTGTGACGGCTAGGCCGACACTAAAGGACAGAGGGGGGAGGGAAAAGGGTCTTATAGTTTGCAGGGGAGAAAGGCGGCGGCAGGTATGCCACCTACTTTCAGCTGTAAATTAAGGAAGCATGGCTTCCTGTGCCGACGCCGTCGTGGTCAGCAGAGGAACAAAGAGTCCCCTGTCGGCGACATTGTCGGCTATAAGACGTGTCTTATAGTTTACAGGGGAGAAAGGCGGTGACATACCGCTAGTTTCGACTGTAAACTAAGGAAGCATAGCTTCCCATGCCGACAACATCGTGGGCGGCAGAGGAACAAAGATTGCCCTGTCGGCGACATTGTCGGCTGCAAGACAGTACACCCTGAGTTACCGTCATACTTCGAAGCCGGGATACTCGGTGGCAAAGAAGATAGACGATAAAATAATATCTAAGCCAAGGCGGAGTTTACTACTCGATGGCGATGACGAAAGATACGGTTGCCGCTTGTGATGGTGGCGGCTCAGGGGGGAGAAAGGGTTTAGCCTCTTTTCTCTAAAAGTGAAAAATATTGAATTATACCCATAAATTCTAGGGGATATATATCCCCAACCGAATTAATAGGAAACGATACGAAGAGGTTAAACAATGGGAATTACTTTACTAACGTATACAAAACGGGTTAGGCTAGCCTAACTCCGGTGGGGACTGCGGCCACAGTTGGTACCACCGAGGTCCCTGTCGTATACGAAAGTAACGTTACTGTACATATCGGAAGAGGAAATATTATAATATATGCAAATCTTCACTAGTATGATTTGCCTAACTAGCTAAAAAGTTTCTATATAGCTAAATACCGGGAGCGTCGCACTACTGACTAAATAAAATGCATTTATGGCGTGCGACAGCGATCTCAAAATGGCCGCCTCCGGTGTCGGCTACACTCCACTAAACACACTTAAATTATACGAATTTAACTGTGAGAAGGGAGCCTTAAAATTATACACAGGAAAGATCAAATACTCAACTTTCCAGAGGATGAAGATGCTGGAGATTGCATGATAATATTCCAAGAAACAGTAACAACACTGAGAGAAACGTGGGAGCGCACTTAGCTTAAATGCTACAGTTTAAAGGAATGATGGGCCGTAGTAGTACGGAGAGGAGGTCCACCGGGTACCTTAATAACGGCTCCCCTTTCGTTCGCCACTCTTCCCCCTCAAAGAGTTAAATCTATTCAGGGTGAAGATTGCTATGGGTCGTATAAAAAAATACGTCCCATGATATTATGCGATATCCTTAAAGATATATTAAGGATACTCGCACCAGGAGTTAGAATTCTGGAGACCTACGGGTAATTCTCTGGGAGTATCACTGTAGCAAATATCCTTTAGAAAGCTACCTTAAGGAACCTTCCATCAGGACGACATGGCCGAGCCCAAAAAAAACTATTATAAGTGGTCTCGACTCTTATCCATTTTCATGGGTGTAGAATAATCCTGACATACTGTGTATCACCGAGGACTGTAAGCCCTTTTTTTTTTCTTTTGTCTTTCTGATGTAGAGGTGAGAATTTAGAGTCAGGTCCAATGTGTAACCTTGTTTTATATTCCCTTTGATCTTGATGTAAGCATTCATTCCTATTACATTGGAATTTAGCCAAGAGATGTATACTATCTATATTGTACTATAAGATTTACTGTGTATTTTCTAGATTGAATCCTGAGAGGCTCTGCCTAGATATATCTAGTTGTTCCGTAACCGAAATACAAACCACGCTATTTACATAGGGTTTACTTTCGGTGTAGCTGAAGTGACGAGCCATTAGATTTTAACGAGGGTTAAACTACCCCCGCGCTAGTTAGCACGGGGGTAGGGGAAGGGTAGCTAGCTACCCCTCCCCCCTCCCCACACCGGTGAGCTGCCTCTCTTCACTTTTGGCTCGGACGATGTACAGTGGAACCTCTACACACGATCGTATCTACATCCGAATTTTCCAACATCCGAAGTAAAATTCGAGCAAATTTTTGACTCTACACCCGAATTTTATTTCGACACACGAAGTAGCAATTTTCGTCGTACCGGTTGTATCCGAATTTTTCGACACGCGAAGTACAATTCGAACACGTTCCGACTCTACACCCGAAGTAAACAATACTCGTACGCGTAGTCGGTGCTCATAGCGCCTGAAGTGTTTTTTATTTCCGCCGATAGAAGGCAGCACATTGACCTCGGAGGGACGCTCAATTAGCGCGGCTTGGATCAGTCCTCTGTTCTCGCCGGCTTCGTGTGGTTGTGCTCTTTGCGTTGTGATATTAACTGTGAATTAATCGTGATTTTTTACGTGCATCCATTAACGATAATTTACGTAAATCATGGGTCCAAAAAGGCTTAGTTTTGCCAGTGGTAGTGGTAGTGGTGAGAAAAGGAAGAAGGAAATGCTTTCTATAGAAATTAAGCAGGAAATTATTGAAAAACATGAGCGTGGCATCCGCGTGAGTGAACTTGCTAAACAGTATGGCCGTAATATGTCGACGATCTCGACAATCCTTAAACAGAAGGAAGCTATTAAAGCAGTGAAACCTTCTAAGGGGATCACTATAATTTCCAAACGCCGTACCCCTATCATAGAAGAGATGGAACGACTTCTACTAGTGTGGATTAAGGATAGAGAGATCGTTGGCGACACCATCACCGAAACAGTCATCTGCGAGAAGGCGCACGCCATCTTTACGGACTTGAAGGAGGAGAGCTCTGTGGGTGATGCTGGGGAGAGTTCAACCGAGCCTTCCTTAGATGATTTCAAGGCATCTCGTGGCTGGTTCGAGAAATTTAAGAAACGGTCCGGGATTCATTCAGTTGTTCGCCACGGAGAGGCTGCTAGTGCGGACACAAAGGCTGCAACTGACTTTGTTAAGAAATTCGAAAATATCGTAAAGGAAGAAGGCTACGTAGAGCAGCAGGTGTTCAATTGTGATGAAACCGGGCTGTTTTGGAAGAAGATGCCGAGTCGAACCTACATCACTGCTGAAGAGAAGAAATTGCCTGGGCATAAGCCAATGAAGGATCGGTTGACTCTTGCTCTATGTGCCAACGCTAGCGGGGACTTTAAAGTTAAGCCCTTGCTTGTTTACCATTCAGAGAACCCTAGGGCCTTTAAAGCACACAACGTCGATAAGGATCAGCTTCATGTTTTCTGGCGATCCAACTCGAAGGCCTGGGTCACTAGGCAATTCTTTGTGCAATGGGTAAACCAAGTTTTCGGTCCTTCTGTGAAGAAGTATCTTCATGAGCAGAAATTGCCTTTAAAGTGCCTGCTATGCCTTGACAATGCACCCGCTCACCCCCCCGGACTTGAAGATGATATCTTCGATGAATTCAAGTTCATAAAGGTGCTGTATCTTCCACCAAATACCACCTCTATCCTCCAGCCCATGGACCAGCAAGTCATCTCTAATTTTAAGAAGCTGTACACCAAGCACTTATTCAAGCAGTGCTTTAATGTCACGCAAAGCACCAACTTAACTTTGCGTGAATTTTGGAGGGGCCACTTCAATATCGTGCACTGCTTAAAGATCATTGATCAGGCTTGGGTGGGATTAACTCGACGGACCCTCAATTCTGCATGGAAGAAGCTGTGGCCTGATGCAGTTTCTCCCCGAGATTTCGAGGGTTTTAACCCCGAACCTGATCCCGTGGTCGGTGCAGCGGAAGCCGTAGAGGAAATCGTCTCCCTTGGCAAGTCCATGGGTCTGGAGGTCGACGCAGATGACGTTACGGAACTCGTCGCCGAACATCACGACGAACTGACGACGGATGAGCTCAAGGAACTCCATGCTATGTCGGAGCACATGAGTGATGACGAGGAAGAGAGCGAGGAGGTAGAACATGTGTTAGGTTCAGCGCAAATAAAAGAGGTGTTAGGAAAATATCAAGACGTGGTCGACTTCATCGACAAATACCATCCAAAGAAATTGCAGGTTTGTCGTGTAGTTTCTCAATTCGATGATGTTTGCCTAACGCACTTTCGAAACATTCTGAAAAGCCGTACGAAGCAATTATCTATCGATGCTTTCTTTAAAAAAACTGCGAAGCGAACTCGCGATGAAGAGGATGTAAGTGAACCGAAGAAAACGGCAAAGAGTGAAGAGGAAGAAAGTGAAACACAGAAAACGGAAAAGAGTGAAGCAAAAGAAATTCAGTCAATTTTAAATGTAAGTGATAGTGATTAAAATTACGTAATCATCAAAAAGAAAAAAAGAAAATGTAAAAAAAAATATAAAATATAAAAATAAAAAAAAAATAAGCTAAGTTATGTTAAAGTTCACTTAGTGTAAGTTAGAATAAGTTACGGTAGTGTTACGTTTATCGTAGTTAACCTCTCTACCTCCTCGCCGTCCGTCCGTCTCCTCTCTCCTCTCTGCGTAGCGAAGACGAACAACACCTGCGCTGGAGTTTCTAAGGTAAAGTGACGCTAAAAACCCGTTTCTTATTTATCATTTTTTGCTAATTCTTCTTATTTACATGTCTATTCTTCTTATTTACATGTCTATTATCTAATTTAGTGTTCATTATTCTCATGGGAAAATTATGTGTAGTAGTTTATTAAGAAGTTATCATAGGTTTTTGGGCTCAACCACGGATTAATCCTATTTCAATGTATTCTTATGGGAAAATTCGTTTCGACATCCGATCAATTTCTACATCCGAAGTTGGTTCTGGAACGGATTAAATTCGTATGTAGAGGTTCCACTGTACAGACGTTTCTGTCCCGTCCTCGCATATTGACAGCCTTAATTTGTTTGCTTTCTCTTCCAGTGTGTTTGTTTGAAGTTGGCCTCTACCTTTGCTTTCCATCATGCGGAAATGCCCTGGACTTCCCGATCGCCCCTGTGGAACTTTTATGTCGGCGATCGAGACAGACCCTCACACCCTTTGCCCGCAGTGTCGAGGTCAACGGTGTAGTAGTGATAATCTGTGTATGGAATGTCGGGAGTAGCCTACCTCCCAGTGGGAGAGGTTTGCGCGGCGGCGTAAGAAGAGTTCTAAGAGAGACCGTTCTTCCCCCCAGGGGAAGGAAGGCTCCAAGGACTCTTCTTCTATTGCCCAAACCTCCTCCGAAGCTCCCACTTGTTCGGTCTCTCGTGAGAGGCTGCCGAGTGGTACCGTAGGCCCTTCTTTTGTTTCCCAAACGAGGTGTGTGGGAGAGGGCGTTGCCTCCCATTGCGAGGCAGCTGCCCCTCCTCCTCCGGGGGAGGATATTATTGATTTTGTAGATTACGACCAAACTGTGTCTAATGATGATCTTTTCCAGCTTTGGGCTTCCTTGGGGCTTAAGGGCTCGCCCTCCAAGGAAGCCCTGTTTGATCTGATCCAGTTGGGGGCAGCTGTCCAACAATCGCCGGTAATACCAGAGGTAGATCCCCTGGCTATTGACGGCGTTGTTGTGACAGAGGCATCCGACGGGTCGGGTCAAACCCCTGCTGCTACTGTTGCTGTTGCTGCTGAAGGCCCAGGTTCCCCCTCCGAACATACTTCGAGGGGGAAGCTGGGTCCAACGGTCTCTCCTGCGAGTGTTGCTCCCCCTCGGGGGAGTGCACTAACAGAGACTCCTCTTCGGAGGACCGACGATGCTGATACCCTCCCATGAGGTCGTCTTCGCCGTAAGGCTCTCCCTCCTCTTCATCGCCGAGGCCTTCCTTCTCCTTACAAGGGAGTCAAGAGGCGCCTCCTCTTCGGGTCGTCATCCTCGTCGTCCCCTGTGAAGGACTCTTCTCGTCGGGAGCAGACCGTAGCAGTAACTCCTCTGGACCTCTCTGCTGATCGTTCGCGATCTCCTGCGCCTGGCAGATCTTCCTTGCCTACGCAAGCACCGGTCCCTTCGGGGCAGAAGGGCCTCTCTCACGATGTGGGTGAGGCCCTTCCGCGCCAGGTTTCACATACGCGCCCTTCAGTAGCGTGCAAGCGCCTCCGCTCTCCTGATCGCCAGCGCCCACCTGCTCGTCAGCGCTCTCCTGCTCGCCAGCGATCTCCTGTTCGCCAGCGCTCTCCTGCTCGTCAGCGCTCACCTGCTCGCCAGCGCTCTCCTGCTCGTCAGCGCCCTGCACGCAAGCGCTCTACGGTAGATAAGTCGTCAGACTCTTCTCTCCAGCGCTCTCCTGACCGCCAGCGCTCTCCTGACCGCCAGCGCTCTCCTGACCGCCAGCGCTCTCCTGACCTCCAGCGCTCTCCTGACCGCCAGCGCTCTCCTGACCGCCAGCACTCTCCTGATCGCCAACGCGCCCCTGTTCGCCAGCGCTCTCCTGCTCGTCAGTGCTCTCCTGCTCGCCAGCTTTCACCTGCTCGCCTGCGCGCAAGCACACTTCAGCCCCTGCTGCGCGTCAACGGCCTCCTGAGCGCCGTCGACCTCTGGCGCATCAGCGCACTACGGCATGCCCAGTTCCTGATGCGCGCCCAGCGCGCCAACGTTCGCCCGCGCGCCCACGATCTTCGGATCTGGGCGCAGGCAAGGACATTGTTCCTTTGCCTCGCCAGCGTTCCCCTACGCTTCGACCACCGCCTGCGCTCCAGTCTCCAGCGCGCACTAAAGTGCATACGCGCCCATGTGCCTACGAGCCAGCTCCTGAGCCCGCCCAGGAGACTTCACCTTCGGGACCATCAGCCACGGCGCGCCATCCTACGCGTCAGCGATCTCCTACGCGCCAGCGTTCCCCTACGCGCCAGCGTCCCCCTACGTGCCCGCACGATCCATCGCCTCTGCGCGAACACTCACCAACGCGCCCATGCGTATGATCGCCTCAGGGCTCCGACTCGCCCACGCGCCAACTCACCTGTGCGCGGTCGGTTGCCCACGCGTTCCACGTGTCATCGATCACCAACACGCCGTCGCTCGCCAACGCGCCGTCGCTCGCCAACACGCCATCACTCGCCAACGCGCTTGATCTCGCCTAGGCTCCATCGTTCACCTTCGCGCCATATTCTCCTGATCGCCAGCGACCACCCAGGCACTCGCGCTCACCGGTGCATTCACGCACTCCTTCGCCTGCCCGCCCAGTCGCCCGCGCGCCCAGTCGCCCGCGCGCCCAGTCGCCCGCGCGCCCAGTCGCCCGCGCGCCCAGTCGCCAGTGCGCCCACACGCGCCCGCGCGCCCGCGCGCCAACAGTCGCCCGCGCACGACCCCGCAATTCTGCCATCACGCGAGCGCCAGCACGAACCAGCGATCCTACCATTGCGCGAGCACCAGCGCGATTCCCGCCGGGTTTCGCAGCGCGCCCAGCCTTGCGAGGTACCGGGGCCGCGTACTTCCAGATCGTCCTCGCGATCACCATCGCGGAAGCGCCGAGCACGCGCCCAGGATCAGGAAGAGTCATCGGAGAGGTCCGGACAACATTCTTCTTCCCTTTCTTCTTTTCAGGCAGGCCCTGTAGTATCCACTCCAAAGGATCAACCGATCCCCTTCCCTCCAGCCGGGGTCGCTGACACTGCGTCAGTCAGCCGCCAGCCTTGGTTCGGGTCGCTGATGAAAGCGGTGGTGCAGGCTATGAAGCCAGCCCTCGCTGATCTGGGACTGAAACCAAAGGCTCCCTCGCCCCCACTGAAGAGAAGGAGAGGAGTGGATTTCGCGGTGACTTCTCCCAGGGTTAAGCTGGCTCCCAAGAGGTCCGTCGGGAAGGCCCCTTCCCCCTCGGAGACGTTTTCTCCTTCTCCTGTGGACGAACCCTTCCCGTCCTCGGGAGAATCCAGTGAGGTGAGACACTCTCCCACGGCACCAATGGGAGGAACCCCACCTCAAGGAAGAGAAACGTCTCGCGTAGGAGGGACCTTCCAGACCACTTTGCTGGAGTCCTGTATCCCAACCAGGAGGGAGCCCAAGGACTCCAAGACGTTACCCAAATAATCGTCGAGGTTTCGTCCAGAGCCAGCCCTTCCCCAGGAGAACGTCCGCGTGTCCCCCCATGAAGAGCCAATGGGGACAGGAGACTTAGCTGCCAGTCCACGAGGAGGAGACCAGCGCGAATCGGAGCACGCCTTCTGGCAGGTCCTTGGACTAATGAGGCAACTCAATAGTTTCAAGGATCCCGAGACCGCCCCTCGCGAAGGCAAGGATACGGTCCTGGACCAGGTTTATGGCATTCAGAAGCCCCCCAAGACCAGTGCAGCCCTGCCCTGGTCCCAGGGGGTGAAGAGCGCCAGGGACAAGGTCGAGGGCCAGCTTTCCGAGCTCGCCTCCTCCAGCCGTTCTTCTGCCGGGAACAAGCTCCTCCCACCTCCTCATGTGCAGCAGAGGAGGTACTTCGAGATCATGGAGGAGCCTTGTTTAGCTCTTCCCCTCCACCACTCCTTGGAAGAACTCACCAGGGGTCTCTCTGTAGAGAAACTCAACGCCCGGCAGGTGACATTCACGGCGTCAAGGTCCTGAGCCAGGAGAAGGTCGCGAAGTGTGCCATGCAGGCCACTTCGTGGCTGGATGTCTGGCTAGGGTCTCTGGGCATCCTATTGCTCTCTGAGGACTTGTCCAAGGAGAGCAATAGGAAGGCCCTGGAGACCTTGCTCCTCTCGGGAATGCGCTCGATCGAGTTTTTAGCTCACCAGGTCACTAACCTGTGGGCTAACTCGATTCTCAAGCGCCGTGATACGATGACCGAGAGGTTCCACCCGAAGGTCCCCGCTATGGATGTCAGCAAGCTCAGACATTCCTCCATCCTTGGAGGAAGCCTGTTTGAGCCCAAGGACGTAGGACGGACAGCTGAGAGGTGGAGGAAGACGAGTCAAGATTCGCTCCTCCAGAAGGCCCTTACGTCTCGGCCCTACAAGCCTCCAGCTCCTCAACAACAACAGCAGCCTCGCAGGACACCAAAGCAGGCTCCGGCAGCTAAGACCAAGGTGTCTAAACCGCAGCCCTTTCCTGTCAAAGACAAGAGGGGCGCAAAGTCCTCCAGGGGAGGCAAAAATCCTAGAAGGAGCGGCCGAGGCCGCAAGCGCTAAGATTAGCAATCCCCCTGCGTGTCCACCTGTGGGGGGATGCCTACAAAGTTGCGTGCTCAGGTGGCAGCAACTCGGGGCCGATTCCTGGACGACCTCTGTGGTCGGACAAGGATATCGCGTTCCGTTCATTTCATCTCAACCTCCCCTGACAGCGAATCCAGTGTCGTTGAGCTCCTATGCCACGGGATCGGCAAAGGGGCTAGCCCTTCGGGCAGAAGTCGAGACCATGCTCAAGAAGGATGCTCTCCAGGAGGTCGTGGACGGCTCCCCAGGCTTCTTCAGTTGACTCTTTCTTATAAAGAAGGCGTCTGGAAGCTGGATACCCGTCATCAACCTCTCAGCCCTGAACAAGTTTGTCAAGCAAACTTCGTTCAGCATGGAGACAGCAGACACGGTCAGACTTGCAGTGAGACTGCAAGATTCATGTGCACACTGGATCTGAAGGACGCGTACTTCCAGATCCCAATCCATCCGTCTTCCAGGAAGTACCTACGTTTCAGCCTAGACAACAATATCTACCAGTTCAAGGTGCTGTGTTTCGGTCTCTCCACAGCACCTCAGGTGTTCACCAGTGTTCACACTGATATCTTCGTGAGCGCACAGGAACGGCATCCGTCTCCTTCGTTATCTGGACGACTGGCTGATCCTGGCAGACTTGGAGTTGACCCTTCTTCGACACCGAGACAGGCTTCTGGGAATTTGCCAAGATCTAGGGATCATGGTAAATCTCGAGAAGTCCTCTCTGCTCCCAACACAACGACTGGTATATCTAGGCATGATATTAGACACCGATCTCCACAGAGCCTTTCCATCAGACGACAGGATAGCAAGGCTGAGGTTGCAAAGCCTTTCCTCAGTCGAGAAGACCTTCCAGCCCAATCATGGTTACGTCTTTTAGGTCACCTAGCCTCCTTGGCCCGTCTAGTTCCCAACGGCCGCCTCAGGATGAGATCCCTGCAGTGGTGGCTCAAGTCCCGGTGGGATCAAGGCATCGATTCCCCGGACGTACAGGTCCCGATAGGTCCTGCGGAACGGACGGACCTGCAGTGGTGGCTGACCGACGACAACCTTCGAAAGGGAGTGGATCTTCTCGTCCTTCCCCCTGATTTGATGGTGTTTTCGGACGCGTCAAAAGAAGGGTGGGGGGCCCACGTTCTGAACCAGAGGGCCTCAGGCCTATGGTCAAAATCAGAAAAGTACCTCCACATCAACCTGCTAGAGCTGAAGGCCGTTTCCCTGGCCCTTCAACAGTTCCAACAAACCCTGGCAGCCACTCTGTGGTGGTGATGAGCGACAACACCACAGTAGTGGCTTATATCAACAAGCAGGGAGGTACCTTTTCACAACAGCTATCCCATCTTGCAGTAGAGATACTAAGATGGACCGAAGTCCACTCGATACGTCTATCAGCTCGCTGACAATCTGAGCAGGGCTTCGCAGATAGTGAGTACAGAGTGGTCTTTGGATCCTCAGGTAGCCAACAAAGTCCTGACTTTGTGGGGTTCCCCGACAGTAGACCTGTTCGCGACAGCCTTGAATTTCAAGCTGCCGCTGTACTGCTCCCCAGTCCCGGACCCCAAGGCACTCTGGCAAGATGCCTTCCAACAACGGTGGGACAACATCGACGTCTACGCCTTCCTACCCTTCTGTCTGATGAAAAGGGTTCTCAACAAGACCAGACTATCGGTCAACCTGTCAATGACCTTATTAGCTCCACTATGGCATCATGCAGAGTGGTTTCCGGACCTTCTGCAGCTCCTGACGCAACCCCCGACAGAGCTTCCCCCACGACACGAGCTACTCAGACAACCACATTGCAACATCTTCCACAAAGCCGTAGCATCGCTTCGGCTTCACGCCTGGACACTATCCAGCGTCTCCTCACTGAGAGAGGCTTTTCGCAACAAGTTGCGGAAAGGATGTCTCGACACCTGCGAAAGTCATCTGCAGGGGTCTACCAGGCGAAGTGGAGAGTCTTCTGTGGTTGGTGTTGTGGGAGGGGTATCTCTCCCCTTGATGCCTCTATTCCAGCAATAGCGGAGTTCCTCGTTTATGTGCGGGAGGAAATGCGCCTTTCGGTCTCGGTGGTGAAAGGCTATCGCTCAGCCTTAAGCCTTGCCTTCAGGCTGAAAGGAATAGACATTTCCTCCTTGCTGGAACTTTCCTTACTCATACGTAGCTATGAGCTTTTCTGCCCTCAGTCGGAAGTGAGACCACCTCCTTGGAACGTGGTTCGGGTCCTCAGGGCTCTGAAGAGACCTTCGTTTGAACCATTACGCCAGGCCTCTGACCAACACCTGACTTGGAAGACGGTATTCCTGCTCGCTCTGGCTTTGGCCAAGCGAGTCAGTGAACTTCATGGTCTCTCATACGACATCGCCCATTCAAGGGGATGGGGGGAGGTAACGTTCAGGTTCGTCCCTGAGTTTGTTGCCAAGACTCAGAACCCTGGATTGCCGGACCCACGGTTCGACTCCTTCAGGGTTGTGAGTCTCCGCTCCGTAACAGATGACCCAGGTCACCTGCTACTCTGCCCAGTAAGAAGTCTGAGACGTTATCTGAAGAGAACAGCTGCAGTCCGTCCCCGCGTGCAAGCCCTGTTTGTGATCATGGGTAGGACGAAGAGGAGGGTCACCAAGAATACCATCTCTGCCTGGATTCGATGGACCATCCATCATGCCTTGAATCCAGACCCCCCTCCTCCGTCACATCGCCCTAGGGCACATGATGTCAGGGGCATCGCCACGTCCCTGGCCTTCAAGAGAAACTTCTCTGTGACGCAGGTTCTACAAGCTGGAGTCTGGAAGTGTCAGACGACCTTCACAGCCCACTACCTGCAGGACGTGACCCACAGGAGCGTCGATACTTTTTCTATCGGCCCTGTGGTGGCTGCACAACAGCTGGTCTAACCTCAGGCTCCTTAATGGACAAGTAGCAGAAGGTTAAGGGCACTGTTACCCGGTTTTAGTCTGCGTGAATGAAAGAGTATGTCTGGCCCTTACTTCTTTCTTCATCCTCCCCTCTCTTGGGGAATGCAGCATCCTGGGTCTCTGCATAGCTGACCTCAAACCTCTGCAGGTAAACCATGCTTCCTTGTGTTCCTAGTATAAAGTACAATACTGTCGCGTCCCCCATACCCTGACGAGTTGGTATGGGGATGTCCTAGCCTAGAATTCCATATAAAGGACTTCAGGTCAACTTCCTAGGATGAGTCACACTTCATCTCTCCACACACAACTTATGTAGGCCGCTCGTTTCTTGCGTAGCAAGAAACTTGTGAGGTGCAGGGACTCTTTTTCTCGAAGTGCTGCGGACTCGGATTCTGAGTCCCTGGGTAAGCCAAAGCCAGTAAGGCTGGGGACTTTCCACCCTGCCTAAGGGTAAGTCTCCTTATGTAAATAGCGTGGTTTGTATTTCGGTTACGGAACAAATGACAAATACAAAGATAATTTGTATTTTTCCTAACCATACAAACCTTAGCTATTTACTGTACACATATTTGCCCGCCAGCCCTGTCCCCCAAGACAAGTCCTACCTGTAAGTGAAGTGAGGCAGCTCACCGGTGTGTGGAGGGGGGAGGGGTAGCTAGCTACCCCTCCCCTACCCCCGTGCTAACTAGCACGGGGGGGGGGGGGGGGTAGTTTAACCCTCGTTAAAATCTAATGGCTCGTCACTTCAGCTACGCCGAAAGTAAACCCTATGTAAATAGCTAAGGTTTGTATTGTTAGGAAAAATACAAATTATCTTCGAATTTGTCATGTTTCTGCTTCTGGTTGTTGAAGACCCGTACCATCTAACTATTTTTTTCTCAAAATAAATATTGTGGAGGATTAATTTTATTTTATTTGCTTTAGTTTTGCCAAATTGAGAGAGAGAGAGAGAGAGAGAGAGAGAGAGAGAGAGAGAGAGAGAGAGAGAGAGAGAAAGAGAAAGAGAAAGAGAAAGAGAGAGAGAGAGTGTGTGTGTGTGTGTGTGTGTCCGTGGTGCGTGCCGCCGAACAAGTGGTAGTTAGCGTAATAATTGTTTGTAGTGGCAAAGACTCATTGGTATAATTGAGGTTGTTTGTTTATCTTTTAGCTAGGTTAGGGCGGTAATGAATGTCTTGGGCGAAAGCATTTTCTATTTGACTGTAGCAGGAGTCGGTTGTGTTTTTTTGTTCATCGAACAGCCGGCTTGGAAGTTATTTTTTTTGTATTAGCGTAAGTACTGTTTTCATTTATATTTGTTAGGCGCGGTCATGAATGATAGAAAGTTTATTATTTATCTTTGATTATAGTGCGATAGTTTAGTTAGGTAGGAGTGTTCGTAAGTTTTTTTCTTTTTTCCATTTGCAGGCCGTAATTCCTCCTTTGGAGAGTTATTCTTTGAATACCGATTTATAGTTGCTGACCTGGCCTGGAATTGATTATATTTAGACTGCCCTTTTGGATTGCTAAACAGTTGATGACCTGGCTTGTGTATTACGATTACGTATGATGATGATGATGACAACGTTCACAACAAAAATCAATTAATACGATTGTGTATTACGATTACGTATGATGATGATGATGATGATGATGAAGATAAAAATCAATTAATACAGTTGTGTATTGAAATTTTTCAGTGTTCCGGTGGCTACAGAGTTGTGGTTGGGCTATAAAAGGACTGTTGGCCCTTGTGTGGACAAGGAAATCCACACATAAACACACATACATATTTTGGTGTTGGTGTGCGGGTTAATTTTAAGTTTTGTTGGGGGTTTTGCTAGTTTATTTGAATGGTGGTATGGTTAATGTCTACTTTGTGTTAAGTGTATGATTAGTGATAAGTGTGATTTTTTTTTGGTTTATGTTAAGCGTTTTAGTTTGTAAGGAAATATAGTTTGTTCCTTAACTGAATACAAACCACGCTATTTACATGGGGTAATTACTTCGGCGCAGCCGATGACGAGCCATAAAGTTTTAACGAGGGTTCCTACCCCACCGCTAGTTAGGGGGGGGGGTAGCTTGCTACCCCTCCACCCTCACACACACACCGGTGATTCGGCCACTTTACTTTTGGCTCGGAGAGACGACAGACCTATCAGCGCTTTCCTCTCTTTGACTGCCATAATTTTTGTTTGCTTTTTCTTAGTGTTTGTGTGTGAAGTTGGCCTCTGTTATCATCATGCGCACTTGCCCCGGTCTTTCCGGCCGCCTTTGTGGAACCTTTATGTCAGCCGTGGAGACGGATCCACACTCCTTATGCCCGCAGTGTAGGGGCCAACGGTGTGATAGTGCTAATTTGTGTATTGAGTGTAGGGAGTGGTCTACCTCCCAGTGGAAGAGGTTTGCCCGGCGACGTAAGAAGAAGGCTAAACGGGATCGTTCTCCTTCCGAAAGTTCTCGTGGGCGAGAAAATCCTAGGTCTTCTTCTCCCGCCGCCCATTCCTCCTCCGAAGCTCCCGCTCGGGCGGCCTCTTCCGAGGGGCCGGCGAACGGTAGCGTAGACCGTAATATTGATATTGATATTGACCGATCCCGTGGTAAGGGAGAGGCCGCTACCTACCATAGCGAGGCGGCTGCCCCTCCCCCCTCGGAGGAGGTAGTTATGTCTAACAAGGATCTTTTTCAGCTTTGGGCTTCCTTGGGGCTACAGGGTTCGCCCTCCAAGGCAACCTTGTTTGACATGGTCAAACGGGGTGCGGCCGCCGAACAATCGTCAACTACAGCGGAAATAGATCCTCTGTCTGTAGTTGACGTAGTTGTTTCGGAAACATCCCATGGATCTGTCCAAACACCTGTTGTGACTGAGGTAGCTGAAGGCTCTGTCTCTCCCTCCGTACACACTTCGAGGGAGAAGCGGAGTCCTACGGTCTCTCCTTCCACTGAGATTCCCTCTCGAGGGAGTTCTCTGGTAGAGACGCCTCTTCGGAGGCCCTTCGATGGTCAGCTTGCTGATCCCACGGCCCCTCGTGGGCGTATAAGGCGGAAGGCTCGCCCTCCCCTTCGCCGTAGAGGTCTTCCTTCTCCCTTTAAGGGGGTTAGGAGGCGCCTCTTTGGCTCGTTGTCCCCACAATCCTCTGCGGAGGAGATGACTCGCCGCTCTCCTGTCCTGCCAGCTACCACCCTAGACCTCTCCGGGGATCGTTCGCGTTCCCCTTTGGAGGATGGTCTTCCGTCGGGACAAGGGTCTCCTCAACCATCTACTTCGAAGGCTGCTGATGCGCTTTACGCGCCCCCTGAGTCTGCCATTGCGCAGTCTCCTGGCCCTTCGGGGTCTCAGGGACTTGAGCGCAAATCTGCGCCTCTCGTCTCTAAGCGTAAGGCTCTGCCTGCGCCCGTTGCTGTTGTTCCTGTTGTTGCTGACAAAGCGCTTCGGCGCTCTCCTGTAGGCGTTCGCGCCTCTGATCCTGTTAGGCGCCAGGGTTCCCCTGCGCGCCCACGCCCATCGTCAACTGTTCCTGATGCAGCGCGCAAGCGCTCAAAGGCGCCCGCGCGCCCACCTTTACCAGCACCTCCACGCCCCCCAGTTCCTGTTACATCGCGCGCGATTACAAAGGTGCCTGAGTCGGCGCACAGGTGCCCACAGGTCCTCCTTGACCTGACGAAGGCATATAAGTCCCTCACAAGGGTACCCATGTGGGACTTGGCTAAGACCATGTACATGTCTGGGGAATTGGTTAGGCCTACACACATCTCCAGGCAGTTCTGATGAGACAAAGAAGCGGCAAGTCTTTCTTTTGTCTCCTGTTCCCTTCTCAAAAGATGTTCGGGCAACTTTGGAAGGTTCTCGTTGAACTGCTGGCCTGCTATCTCTGGATCCAACTTAGAGATGGAGAAGGTTAGATGTACTTCTTTCCACTTCTCCTCACAGGTAGGCATGGCTAGAGATAATGGTTTGCTTTCCTCTAGGACTGGGTACGGTTTGCCCTCATAGACTGCTTTATGACACAGTCAAGGGCTTTCACCGAAAAGGGGAAAGCTCTGGAGGAAGGAGCAGTGAAGGTTGGGTGCCTCTTGCTCAATGCCGAGACTTTGGAGTTGGTATATCCGGCTCCTTTCAGGGTCTTGGTTAGGATAGCCTGTGTCTTGTCACGCTCGAAGACAATGACTTCCTTAGGTACTGTCTCCTCGCAGGATGCTGGCTCATCTCGCAGTCTCACATAGCAATCTGGGTATGCTGAAAAGCTGGGCCAGAATTGGAGATCTTCAAGGGGTTTGGCCCCCAACTTCTCGGAGATATAAAGCTTCCCATTCATCATGGACATGTGCTCTGTATACCTCCAGGGGTTGGTTTCGGAGCAGTGAGGGAGGTCATATACTCTAAAGGGCTTAGTAGAGCCCCTGGAAGCGCCAGAGCGTTTCCCTTCCTTTACCTCTCTCTTCGTCTCTTTGAGATCTTGTTTAATCTCCTCTTGTTCCTTCCGGAACACTGCCAACATCTGCTGGATCGACTCTAGGAGCGCTTCGCTCCTGCCGACCTCCATAACCAGTTGGGGAGTTGGGGCTGAAGAGGTTGATGACACAGGTTGATATGCCGTCACAGTGAACTGAGGGTCCTCAGTCACCGTCGAAACGGATCCTTCATCCTCCATGGGTGGTTGAACCACTTCTTCTTCAGGGCCTTCTTGCAGTAGGTCCTGTTTGGTGTCAGTGGACACTTCCAACATCCGTTCTTGGTAGATGTCCATGCCTTGCAGTGCCTTGTTGATGTCCGCGTCCACTGTCAGTTGGATAAAGGGAGGCTGGACCTGTACCTGGGGCACAACCGCACAGGATTGAGCCTTAGGGAACAGAAGGCACCTTTGAGATTCGTTAGGTAGGTAAGGTCCCGGAGAGTTCTTCTGGAACCCTCTTACCCACCTTCGAAGGGTTTCCCTTGCTGTATCCCTTGACTACGTGGTGTCAGGGATCTCTTCCCGGAAGCTGTCAGTCAGCAAGGTCGAGCAGTTGGAGCAACTCTTCGGGTCCCAGTACCTCAGGGATCCAGATACGATGCAGCAGGGGGCATGAGACCTGCACATCGTATGCCCACAATAGTCCTTACTCTTGTGGTTGCAGAACACAACTGCACACTTCACCATTGGCTCCTCCTGTAAGGAAAGAAAGGGTGAAATGAGTATTCAGTTGTTTATATCATTGATATAAATGCATACTTATAAATAGTAATATTTACTATTATATTTAGTAGCTTAGGATAGTAAGCTAGAAAGGAAATAGGAAAGACACATATCTGTGTTTCCTCTCCCAGGCAATCACTCAGACCTCCATCAATATTAATATTTAAATTCCTTATAAGGGAAAATACAGGGAGGAATAACTCCTGTACTTAGAGCCGGAGTTAGTGAATATTTATACTAACTCCTCCACCTGTAGAATATTAATACTGTACTGAACGGTGTTTTATAAGTGTCCCTATAATCAAAAGATTCATCAGGGTTTTGAGGGAATACTTCAACCTCAGCATGTTATGCGGTCCCAACAATAGACTGTGAAAGGATACACAGAGTATGTTGGAAATACTTGTACTGCTGTATTGTTGTATACTGTAGTTTTACCAACTACTGTATTGTTGTATACTGTAGTTTTACCAACTACTGTATTGTTGTATACTGTAGTTTTACCAACTACTGTATTGTTGTATACTGTAGTTTTACCAACTACTGTATTGTTATATACTGTTGTTTTCCAACTACTGTATTGTTATATACTATAGTCTTACTGGCTACTGTAGTTTTACCTGTACACTACCCGGGTTAGGCTAGTGCCTGGCGGCACTAACTGATAGAGAGAGAGAGAAAGAATGGAAAGGAGGATTTCCTATTATTATAGTTTAGCACAATAATTGGAAGTGTAGGAGGGCTACTGCTACCTACTGTCTCCTTGCCAGAATGAGAGTTCTAATGGAAGGGGAGGAATGCATCTGATTCTAGCTTCCATCCAGCCACAACTTTTGCCGCCAGCTGTACTGCCGGTTGCAAGGTCTGTGGATGGCAGGCCAAGAGAGGACTAAAGAATTTTCAACAGTATGATGGGTTTCCCACCGCCAGCCATCAGGGCTGGCTTAGTCTTTCCCCCCGGGGCATTCGCTTCCGGTGAAGGAAGGAAATAAGGAGTTGGCCGAGGCGGCAACCTAACCGCCGCTGGTAGGGTCCTGCCCGGTAACTTAGTCAACCCAGCAAGCCAGGATGACTGTCAGAATACCGGCGAAAGAATGTTGTGACGGCTAGGCCGACACTAAAGGACAGAGGGGGGAGGGAAAAGGGTCTTATAGTTTGCAGGGGAGAAAGGCGGCGGCAGGTATGCCACCTACTTTCAGCTGTAAATTAAGGAAGCATGGCTTCCTGTGCCGACGCCGTCGTGGTCAGCAGAGGAACAAAGAGTCCCCTGTCGGCGACATTGTCGGCTATAAGACGTGTCTTATAGTTTACAGGGGAGAAAGGCGGTGGCATACCGCTAGTTTTGACTGTAAACTAAGGAAGCATAGCTTCCCATGCCGACAACATCGTGGGCGGCAGAGGAACAAAGATTGCCCTGTCGGCGACATTGTCGGCTGCAAGACAGTACACCCTGAGTTACCGTCATACTTCGAAGCCGGGATACTCGGTGGCAAAGAAGATAGACGATAAAATAATATCTAAGCCAAGGCGGAGTTTACTACTCGATGGCGATGACGAAAGATACGGTTGCCGCTTGTGATGGTGGCGGCTCAGGGGGGAGAAAGGGTTTAGCCTCTTTTCTCTAAAAGTGAAAAATATCGAATTATACCCATAAATTCTAGGGGATATATATCCCCAACCGAATTAATAGGAAACGATACGAAGAGGTTAAACAATGGGAATTACTTTACTAACGTATACAAAACGGGTTAGGCTAGCCTAACTCCGGTGGGGACTGCGGCCACAGTTGGTACCACCGAGGTCCCTGTCGTATACGAAAGTAACGTTACTGTACATATCGGAAGAGGAAATATTATAATATATGCAAATCTTCACTAGTATGATTTGCCTAACTAGCTAAAAAGTTTCTATATAGCTAAATACCGGGAGCGTCGCACTACTGACTAAATAAAATGCATTTATGGCGTGCGACAGCGATCTCAAAATGGCCGCCTCCGGTGTCGGCTACACTCCACTAAACACACTTAAATTATACGAATTTAACTGTGAGAAGGGAGCCTTAAAATTATACACAGGAAAGATCAAATACTCAACTTTCCAGAGGATGAAGATGCTGGAGATTGCATGATAATATTCCAAGAAACAGTAACAACACTGAGAGAAACGTGGGAGCGCACTTAGCTTAAATGCTACAGTTTAAAGGAATGATGGGCCGTAGTAGTACGGAGAGGAGGTCCACCGGGTACCTTAATAACGGCTCCCCTTTCGTTCGCCACTCTTCCCCCTCAAAGAGTTAAATCTATTCAGGGTGAAGATTGCTATGGGTCGTATCAAAAAATACGTCCCCTGATATTATGCGATATCCTTAAAGATATATTAAGGATACTCGCACCAGGAGTTAGAATTCTGGAGACCTACGGGTAATTCTCTGGGAGTATCACTGTAGCAAATATCCTTTAGAAAGCTACCTTAAGGAACCTTCCATCAGGACGACATGGCCGAGCCCAAAAAAAACTATTATAAGTGGTCTCGACTCTTATCCATTTTCATGGGTGTAGAATAATCCTGACATACTGTGTATCACCGAGGACTGTAAGCCCTTTTTTTTTTCTTTTGTCTTTCTGATGTAGAGGTGAGAATTTAGAGTCAGGTCCAATGTGTAACCTTGTTTTATATTCCCTTTGATCTTGATGTAAGCATTCATTCCTATTACATTGGAATTTAGCCAAGAGATGTATACTATCTATACAGTACTATAAGATTTACTGTGTATTTTCTAGATTGAATCCTGAGAGGCTCTGCCTAGATATATCTAGTTGTTCCGTAACCGAAATACAAACCACGCTATTTACATAGGGTTTACTTTCGGTGTAGCTGAAGTGACGAGCCATTAGATTTTAACGAGGGTTAAACTACCCCCGCGCTAGTTAGCACGGGGGTAGGGGAGGGGTAGCTAGCTACCTCTCCCCCCTCCCCACACCGGTGAGCTGCCTCTCTTCACTTTTGGCTCGGACGATATACAGACGTTTCTGTCCCGTCCTCGCATATTGACAGCCTTAATTTGTTTGCTTTCTCTTCCAGTGTGTTTGTTTGAAGTTGGCCTCTACCTTTGCTTTCCATCATGCGGAAATGCCCTGGACTTCCCGATCGCCCCTGTGGAACTTTTATGTCGGCGATCGAGACAGACCCTCACACCCTTTGCCCGCAGTGTCGAGGTCAACGGTGTAGTAGTGATAATCTGTGTATGGAATGTCGGGAGTAGCCTACCTCCCAGTGGGAGAGGTTTGCGCGGCGGCGTAAGAAGAGTTCTAAGAGAGACCGTTCTTCCCCCCAGGGGAAGGAAGGCTCCAAGGACTCTTTTTCCATTGCCCAAACCTCCTCCGAAGCTCCCACTTGTTCGGTCTCTCCTGAGAGGCTGCCGAGTGGTACCGTAGGCCCTGCTTTTTGTTTCCCAAACGAGGTGTGTGGGAGAGGGCGTTGCCTCCCATTGCGAGGCAGCTGCCCCTCCTCCTCCGGGGGAGGATATTATTGATTTTGTAGATTACGACCAAACTGTGTCTAATGATGATCTTTTCCAGCTTTGGGCTTCCTTGTGGCTTAAGGGCTCGCCCTCCAAGGAAGCCCTGTTTGATCTGATCCAGTTGGAGGCAGCTGTCCAACAATCGCCGGTAATACCAGAGGTAGATCCCCTGGCTATTGACGGCGTTGTTGTGACAGAGGCATCTAACGGGTCGGGTCAAACCCCTGCTGCTACTGTTGCTGTTGCTGCTGAAGGCCCAGGTTCCCCCTCCGAACATACTTCGAGGGGGAAGCTGGGTCCAACGGTCTCTCCTGCGAGTGTTGCTCCCCCTCGGGGGAGTGCACTAACAGAGACTCCTCTTCGGAGGACCGACGATGCTGATACCCTCCCACGAGGTCGTCTTCGCCGTAAGGCTCACCCTCCTCTTCGTCGCCGAGGCCTTCCTTCTCCTTACAAGGGAGTCAAGAGGCGCCTCCTCTTCGGGTCGTCATCCTCGTCGTCCCCTGTGAAGGACTCTTCTCGTCGGGAGCAGACCGTAGCAGTAACTCCTCTGGACCTCTCTGCTGATCGTTCGCGATCTCCTGCACCTGCCAGATCTTCCTTGCCTACGCAAGCACCGGTCCCTTCGGGGCAGAAGGGCCTCTCTCACGATGTGGGTGAGGCCCTTCCGCGCCAGGTTTCACATACGCGCCCTTCAGTAGCGTGCAAGCGCCTCCGCTCTCCTGATCGCCAGCGCCCACCTGCTTGTCAGCGCTCTCCTGCTCGCCAGCGCTTTCCTGCCGTAGAGTCTCCTGATTCTCCTCGCCAGCGCTCACCTGATCGCCAGCGATCTCCTGTTCGCCAGCGATCTCCTGTTCGCCAGCGCTCTCCTGCTCGTCAGCGCTCACCTGCTCGCCAGCGCTCTCCTGCTCGTCAGCGCCCTGCACGCAAGCGCTCTACGGTAGATAAGTCGTCAGACTCTTCTCTCCAGCGCTCTCCTGACCGCCAGCGCCCTCCTGACCGCCAGCGCTCTCCTGACCTCCAGCGCTCTCCTGACCGCCAGCGCTCTCCTGACCGCCAGCGCTCTCCTGACCGCCAGCGCTCTCCTGACCTCCAGCGCTCTCCTGACCGCCAGCGCTCTCCTGACCGCCAGCGCTCTCCTGATCGCCAACGCGCCCCTGTTCGCCAGCGCTCTCCTGCTCGCCAGCACTCTCCTGCTCGTCAGTGCTCTCCTTCTCGCCAGCTTTCGCCTGCTCACCAGCGCTCGCCTGCGCGCAAGCACTCTTCAGCCCCTGCTGCGTGTCAACGGTCTCTTGAGCGCCGTCGACCTCTGGCGCATCAGCGCACTACGGCACGCCCCGTTCCTGATGCGCGCCCACGATCTTCGGATCTGGGCGTAGGCAAGGACATTGTTCCTTTGCCTCGCCAGCGTTCCCCTACGCGTCGACCACCGCCTGCGCTCCAGTCTCTAGCGCGCACTAAAGTGCATACGCGCCCACGTGCCTACAAGCCAGCTCCTGAGCCCGCCCAGGAGACTTCACCTTCGAGACCATCAGTCACGGCGCGTCATCCTACGCGTCAGCGATCTCCTACGCGCCAGCGTTCCGCTACGTGCCCGCGCGATCCATTGCCTCTGCGCGAACACTCACCAACGCGCCCATGCGTATGATCGCCACAGGGCTCCGACTCTCCCACGCGCCAACTCACCTGTGCGCGGTCGGTTGCCCACGCGTCATCGATCACCAACACGCCATCGTTCACCAACACGCCATCACTCGCCAACACGCCATCGCTCGCCAACGCGCTTGATCTCGCCTAGGCTCCATCGTTCACCTTCGCGCCATCATTCTCCTGATCGCCAGCGACCACCCAGGCACTCGCGCTCACCGATGCATTCACGCACTCCTTCGCCTGCGCGCCCACTCGCCCGCGAGCGAAGTCGCCAGTGCGCCCACACGCGCCCGCGTGCCAACAGTCGCCTGCGCGCGACCCCTCAATTCTGCCATCGCGCGAGCGCCAGCACGAACCAGCGATCCTACCATTGCGCGACAACCAGCGCGACCCCCCAGCGCGATTCCCGCCGGGTTTCGCAGCGCGCCCAGCCTTGCGAGGTACCGGGGCCGCGTACTTCCAGATCGTCCTCGCGATCACCATCGCGGAAGCGCCGAGCACGCGCCCAGGATCAGGAAGAGTCATCGGAGAGGTCCGGACAACATTCTTCTTCCCTTTCTTCTTTTCAGACAGGCCCTGTAGTATCCACTCCAAAGGATCAACCGATCCCCTTCCCTCCAGCGGGGGTCGCTGACACTGCGTCAGTCAGCCGCCAGCCTTGGTTCGGGTCCCTGATGAAAGCGGTGGTGCAGGCTATGATGCCAGCCCTCGCTGATCTGGGACTGAAACCAAAGGCTCCCTCGCCCCCACTGAAGAGAAGGAGAGGAGTGGATTTCGCGGTGACTTCTCCCAGGGGTAAGCTGGCTCCCAAGAGGTCCGTCGGGAAGGCCCCTTCCCCCTCGCTGACGTTTTCTCCTTCTCCTGTGGACGAACCCTTCCCGTCCTCGGGAGAATCCAGTGAGGTGAGACACTCTCCCACGGCACCAATGGGAGGAACCCCACCTCAAGGAAGAGAAACGTCTCGCGTAGGAGGGACCTTCCAGACCACTTTGCTGGAGTCCTGTATCCCAACCAGGAGGGAGCCCAAGGACTCCAAGACGTTACCCAAATAATCGTCGAGGTTTCGTCCAGAGCCAGCCCTTCCCCGGGAGAACGTCCGCGTGTCCCCCCATAAAGAGCCAATGGGGACAGGAGACTTAGCTGCCAGTCCACAAGGAGGAGAGCAGCGCGAATCGGAGCACGCCTTCTAGGTCCTTGGACTAATGAGGCAACTCAATAGTTTCAAGGATCCCGAGACCGCCCCTCGCGAAGGCAAGGATACGGTCCTGGACCAGGTTTATGGCATTCAGAAGCCCCCCAAGACCAGTGCAGCCCTGCCCTGGTCCCAGGGGGTGAAGAGCGCCAGGGACAAGGTCGAGGGCCAGCTTTCCGAGCTCGCCTCCTCCAGCCGTTCTTCTGCCGGGAACAAGCTCCTCCCACCTCCTCATGTGCAGCAGAGGAGGTACTTCGAGATCATGGAGGAGCCTTGTTTAGCTCTTCCCCTCCACCACTCCTTGGAAGAACTCACCAGGGGTCTCTCTGTAGAGAAACTCAACGCCCGGCAGATGACATTCACGGCGTCGAGGTCCTGAGCCAGGAGAAGGTCGCGAAGTGTGCCATGCAGGCCACTTCGTGGCTGGATGTCTGGCTAGGGTCTCTGGGCATCCTATTGCTCTCTGAGGACTTGTCCAAGGAGAGCAATAGGAAGGCCCTGGAGACCTTGCTCTTCTCGGGAATGCGCTCGATCGAGTTTTTAGCTCACCAGGTCACTAACCTGTGGGCTAACTCGATTCTCAAGCGCCGTGATACGGTGACCGAGAGGTTCCACCCGAAGGTCCCCGCTATGGATGTCAGCAAGCTCAGACATTCCTCCATCCTTGGAGGAAGCCTGTTTGAGCCCAAGGACGTAGGACGGACAGCTGAGAGGTGGAGGAAGACGAGTCAAGATTCGCTCCTCCAGAAGGCCCTTACGTCTCGGCCCTACAAGCCTCCAGCTCCTCAACAACAACAGCAGCCTCGCAGGACACCGAAGCAGGCTCCGGCAGCTAAGACCAAGGTGTCTAAACCGCAGCCCTTTCCTGTCAAAGACAAGAGGGGCGCAAAGTCCTCCAGGGGAGGCAAAAATCCTAGAAGGAGCGGCCGAGGCTGCAAGCGCTAGGATTAGCAATCCCCCTGCGTGTCCACCTGTGGGGGGATGCCTACAAAGTTGCGTGCTCAGGTGGCAGCAACTCGGGGCCGATTCCTGGACGACCTCTGTGGTCGGACAAGGATATCGCGTTCCGTTCATTTCATCTCAACCTCCCCTGACAGAGAATCCAGTGTCGTTGAGCTCCTATGCCACGGGATCGGCAAAGGGGCTAGCCCTTCGGGCAGAAGTCAAGACCATGCTCAAGAAGGTTGCTCTCCAGGAGGTCGTGGATGGCTCCCCAGGAGGTCGTGGACGGCTCCCCAGGCTTCTTCAGTTGACTCTTTCTTGTAAAGAAGGTGTCTGGAGGCTGGAGACCCGTCATCGACCTCTCAGCCCTGAACAAGTTTGTCAAGCAAACTTCGTTCAGCATGGAGACAGCAGACACGGTCAGACTTGCAGTGAGACTGCAAGATTCATGTGCACACTGGATCTGAAGGACGCGTACTTCCAGATCCCAATCCATCCGTCTTCCAGGAAGTACCTACGTTTCAGCCTAGACAACAATATCTACCAGTTCAAGGTGCTGTGTTTCGGTCTCTCCACAGCACCTCAGGTGTTCACCAGTGTTCACACTGATATCTTCGTGGGCGCACAGGAACGGCATCCGTCTCCTTCGTTATCTGGACGACTGGCTAATCCTGGCAGACTTGGAGTTGACCCTTCTTCGACACCGAGACAGGCTTCTGGGAATTTGCCAAGATCTAGGGATCATGGTAAATCTCGAGAAGTCCTCTCTGCTCCCAACACAACGACTGGTATATCTAGGCATGATATTAGACACCGATCTCCACAGAGCCTTTCCATCAGACGACAGGATAGCAAGGCTGAGGTTGCAAAGCCTTTCCTCAGTCGAGAAGACCTTCCAGCCCAATCATGGTTACGTCTTTTAGGTCACCTAGCCTCCTTGGCCCGTCTAGTTCCCAACGGCCGCCTCAGGATGAAATCCCTGCAGTGGTGGCTCAAGTCCCGGTGGGATCAAGGCATCGATTCCCCGGACGTACAGGTCCCGATAGGTCCTGCGGAACGGACGGACCTGCAGTGGTGGCTGACCGACGACAACCTTCGAAAGGGAGTGGATCTTCTCGTCCTTCCCCCTGATTTGATGGTGTTTTCGGACGCGTCAAAAGAAGGGTGGGGGGGCCCACGTTCTGAACCAGAGCGCCTCAGGCCTATGGTCAAAATCAGAAAAGTACCTCCACATCAACCTGCTAGAGCTGAAGGCCGTTTCCCTGGCCCTTCAACAGTTCCAACAAACCCTGGCAGCCACTCTGTGGTGGTGATGAGCGACAACACCACAGTAGTGGCTTATATCAACAAGCAGGGAGGTACCTTTTCACAACAGCTATTCCATCTTGCAGTAGAGATACTAAGATGGACCGGACCGAAGTCCACTCGATACGTCTATCAGCTCTCTTCATTCCTGGGAAAATGAATGTGCTCGCTGACAATCTGAGCAGAGCTTCGCGGATAGTGAGTACAGAGTGGTCTTTGGATCCTCAGGTAGCCAACAAAGTCCTGACTTTGTGGGGTTCCCCGACAGTAGACCTGTTCGCGACAGCCTTGAATTTCAAGCTGCCGCTGTACTGCTCCCCAGTCCCGGACCCCAAGGCACTCTGGCAAGATGCCTTCCAACAATGGTGGGACAACATCGACGTCTATGCCTTCCTACCGTTCTGTCTGATGAAAAGGGTTCTCAACAAGACCAGACTATCGGTCAACCTGTCAATGACCTTAATAGTTCCACTATGGCATCATGCAGAGTGGTTTCCGGACCTTCTGCAGCTCCTGACGCAACCCCCGAGAGAGCTTCCCCCACGACACGAGCTACTCAGACAACCACATTGCAACATCTTCCACAAAGCCGTAGCATCGCTTCGGCTTCATGCCTGGACACTATCCAGCGTCTCCTCACTGAGAGAGGCTTTTCGCAACAAGTTGTGGAAAGGATGTCTCGACACCTACGAAAGTCATCCGCAAGGGTCTACCAGGCGAAGTGGAGAGTCTTCTTTGGTTGGTGTCGTGGGATGGGTATCTCTCCCCTCGATGCCTCTATTCCAGCAATAGCGGAGTTCCTCGTTTATGTGCGGGAGGAAATGCGCCTTTCGGTCTCGGTGGTGAAAGGCTATCGCTCAGCCTTAAGCCTTGCCTTCAGGCTGAAAGGAATAGACATTTCCTCCTTGCTGGAACTTTCCTTACTCATACGTAGCTATGAGCTTTTCTGCCCTCAGTCGGAAGTGAGACCGCCTCCTTGGAACGTGGTTCGGGTCCTCAGGGCTCTGAAGAGACCTTCGTTTGAACCATTACGCCAGGCCTCTGACCAACACCTGACTTGGAAGACGGTATTCCTGCTCGCTCTGGCTTTGGCCAAGCGAGTCAGTGAACTTAATGGTCTCTCATACGACATCGCCCATTCAAGGGGATGGGGGGAGGTAACGTTCAGGTTCGTTCCTGAGTTTGTTGCCAAGACTCAGAACCCTGGATTGCCGGACCCACGGTTCGACTCCTTCAGGGTTGTGAGTCGCGCTCCGTAACAGATCACCTGCTACTCTGCCCAGTAAGAAGTCTGAGACGTTATCTGAAGAGAACAGCTGCAGTCCGTCCCCGCGTGCAAGCCCTGTTTGTGAGCACGGGTAGGACGAAGAGGAGGGTCACCAAGAATACCATCTCTGCCTGGATTCGACGGACCATCCAACATGCCTTGAATCCAGACCCCTCTCCTCCGTCACGTCGCCCTAGGGCACATGATGTCAGGGGCATCGCCACGTCCCTGGCCTTCAAGAGAAACTTCTCTGTGACGCAGGTTCTACAAGCTGGAGTCTGGAAGCGTCAGACGACCTTCACAGCCCACTACCTGCAGGACGTGACCCACAGGAGCGTCGATACTTTTTCTATCGGCCCTGTGGTGGCTGCACAACAGCTGGTCTAACCTCAGGCTCCTTAATGGACAAGTAGCAGAAGGTTAAGGGCACTGTTACCCGGTTTTAGTCTGCGTGAATGAAAGAGTATGTCTGGCCCTTACTTCTTTCTTCATCCTCCCCTCTCTTGGGGAATGCAGCATCCTGGGTCTCTGCATAGCTGACCTCAAACCTCTGCAGGTAAACCATGCTTCCTTGTGTTCCTAGTATTAAGTACAATACTGTCGCGTCCCCCATACCCTGACGAGGTGGTATGGGGACGTCCTAGCCTAGAATTCCATATAAAGGACTTCAGGTCAACTTCCTAGGACGAGTCACACTTCATCTCACCACACACAACTTATGTAGGCCGCTCGTTTCTTGCGTAGCAAGAAACTTGTGAGGTGCAGGGACTCTTTTTCTCGAAGTGCTGCGGACTCGGATTCTGAGTCCCTGGGTAAGCCAAAGCCAGTAAGGCTGGGGACTTTCCACCCTGCCTAAGGGTAAGTCACCTCATGTAAATAGCGTGGTTTGTATTTCGGTTACGGAACAAATGACAAAGTCGGAGATAATTTGTATTTTTCCTAACCATACAAACCTTAGCTATTTACTGTACACATATTTGCCCGCCAGCCCTGTCCCCCAAGACAAGTCCTACCTCTAAGTGAAGTGAGGCAGCTCACCGGTGTGTGGAGGGGGGAGGGGTAGCTAACTACCCCTCCCCTACCCCCGTGCTAACTAGCGCGGGGGGGGTAGTTTAACCCTCGTTAAAATCTAATGGCTCGTCACTTCAGCTACGCCGAAAGTAAACCCTATGTAAATAGCTAAGGTTTGTATGGTTAGGAAAAATACAAATTATCTTCGAATTTGTCATGTTTCTGCTTCTGGTTGTTGAAGACCCGTACCATCTAACTATTTTTTTCTCAAAATAAATATTGTGGAGGATTAATTTTATTTTATTTGCTTTAGTTTTGCCAAATTGAGAGAGAGAGAGAGAGAGAGAGAGAGTGTGTGTGTGTGTGTGTCCGCGGTGCGTGCCGCCGAACAAGTGGTAGTTAGCGTAATGATTGTTTGTAGTGGCAAAGACTCATTGGTATAATTGAGGTAGTTTGTTTATATTTTAGCTAGGTTAGGGCGGTAATGAATGTCTTGGGCGAAAGCATTTTCTATTTGACTGTAGCAGGAGTCGGTTGTGTTTTTTTGTTCATCGAACAGCCGGCTTGGAAGTTATTTTTTTTGTATTAGCGTAAGTACTGTTTTCATTTATATTTGTTAGGCGCGGTCATGAATGATAGAAAGTTTATTATTTATCTTTGATTATAGTGCGATAGTTTAGTTAGGTAGGAGTGTTCGTAAGTTTTTTTCTTTTTTCCATTTGCAGGCCGTAATTCCTCCTTTGGAGAGATATTCTTTGAATACCGATTTATAGTTGCTGACCTGGCCTGGAATTGATTATATTTAGACTGCCCTTTTGGATTGCTAAACAGTTGATGACCTGGCTTGTGTATTACGATTACGTATGATGATGATGATGACAACGTTCACAACAAAAATCAATTAATACGATTGTGTATTACGATTACGTATGATGATGATGATGATGAAGATAAAAATCAATTAATACAGTTGTGTATTGAAATTTTTCAGTGTTCCGGTGGCTACAGAGTTGTGGTTGGGCTATAAAAGGACTGTTGGCCCTTGTGTGGACAAGGAAATCCACACATAAACACACATACATATTTTGGTGTTGGTGTGCGGGTTAATTTTAAGTTTTGTTGGGGGTTTTGCTAGTTTATTTGAATGGTGGTATGGTTAATGTCTATTTTGTGTTAAGTGTATGATTAGTGATAAGTGTGATTTTTTTTTGGTTTATGTTAAGCGTTTTAGTTTGTAAGGAAATATAGTTTGTTCCTTAACTGAATACAAACCACGCTATTTACATGGGGTAATTACTTCGGCGCAGCCGATGACGAGCCATAAAGTTTTAACGAGGGTTCCTACCCCACCGCTAGTTAGGGGGGGGTAGCTTGCTACCCCTCCACCCTCACACACACCGGTGATTCGGCCACTTTACTTTTGGCTCGGAGAGACGACAGACCTGTCAGCGCTCTCCTCTCTTTGACTGCCATAATTTTTGTTTGCTTTTTCTTACAGTGTTTGTGTGTGAAGTTGGCCTCTGTTATCATCATGCGCACTTGCCCCGGTCTTTCCGGCCATCTTTGTGGAACCTTTATGTCAGCCGTGGAGACGGATCCACACTCCTTATGCCCGCAGTGTAGGGGCCAACGGTGTGATAGTGCTAATTTGTGTATAGAGTGTAGGGAGTGGTCTACCTCTCAGTGGAAGAGGTTTGCCCGGCGACGTAAGAAGAAGGCTAAACGGGATCGTTCTCCTTCCGAAAGTTCTCGGGGGCGAGAAAATCCTAGGTCTTCTTCTCCCACCGCCCATTCCTCCTCCGAAGCTCCCGCTCGGGCGGCCTCTTCCGAGGGGCCGGCGAACGGTAGCGTAGACCGTAATATTGATATTGATATTGACCGATCCCGTGGTAAGGGAGAGGCCGCTGCCTACCATAGCGAGGCGGCTGCCCTCCCCCCTCGGAGGAGGTAGTTATGTCTAACAAGGATCTTTTTCAGCTTTGGGCTTCCTTGGGGCTACAGGGTTCGCCCTCCAAGGCAGCCTTGTTTGACATGGTCAAACGGGGTGCGGCCGCCGAACAATCGTCAACTACAGCGGAAATAGATCCTCTGTCTGTAGTTGACGTAGTTGTTTCGGAAACATCCCATGGATATGTCCAAACACCTTTTGTGACTGAGGTAGCTGAAGGCTCTGTCTCTCCCTCCGTACACACTTCGAGGGAGGAGCGAGGTCCTACGGTCTCTCCTTCCACTGAGATTCCCTCTCGAGGGAGTTCTCTGGTAGAGACGCCTCTTCGGAGGCCCTTCGATGGTCAGCTTGCTGATCCCACGGCCCCTCGTGGGCGTATAAGGCGGAAGGCTCGCCCTCCCCTTCGCCGTAGAGGTCTTCCTTCTCCCTTTAAGGGGGTTAGGAGGCGCCTCTTTGGCTCGTCGTCCCCACAATCCTCTGCGGAGGAGATGACTCGCCGCTCTCCTGTCCTGCCAGCTACCACCCTAGACCTCTCCGGGGATCGTTCGCGTTCCCCTTTGGAGGATGGTCTTCCGTCGGGACAAGGGTCTCCTCAACCATCTACTTCGAAGGCTGCTGATGCGCTTTACGCGCCCCCTGAGTCTGCCATTGCGCAGTCTCCTGGCCTTTCGGGGTCTCAGGGATTTGAGCGCAAATCTGCGCCTCTCGTCTCTAAGCGTAAGGCTCTGCCTTCGCCCGTTGCTGTTGTTGCTGACAAAGCGCTTCGGCGCTCTCCTGTAGGCGTTCGCGCCTCTGATCCTGTTACGCGCCAGGGTTCCCCTGCGCGCCCACGCCCATCGTCAACTATTCCTGATGCAGCGCGCAAGCGCTCAAAGGCGCCCGCGCGCCCACCTTTACCAGCACCTCCACGCCCCCCAGTTCCTGTTACATCGCGCACGATTCCAAAGGTGCCTGAGTCGGCGCACAGGTGCCCACTGGTTCCTACGGACTCGCGGCGCCCTTTGGGGGACAAACGCGCGCCGCGTTTTTCCCCCTGTTCCTGTATCACCACCGCGCGCGGTCCAACAAGTTCCGGAGTTGGCGCACAGGCGCCCACAGGTTTTCGTGGACTCGTCGCGTCCTATAGGGGGAAAGCGCGACGTGCGATCACCCCCGGTTCCTCTCACTCTTCGCGCAGTCCACAAGGTTCCAGAGTCGGCGCACGGGCGCCCACAGGTTCCTTCGGACTCGTCGCTCCCGACGGGGGAGGATTGTGTAGCGCGCTCACGCGCGATCCCATCCGCGACGCGCTCTCCATCGCGCGCTGTTAAAGAGGTTCGCGATGCGCTTTCACGCGCGGATATTGTTCCAGCTTCCGCGCGTTCTCCAACGCGATCGCGTGGCGCGCTGACTCGACACGTAGCTCCGGGGTTGGCTTAGTTAGCGCACAGGCGCTCACAGCCTCCTCTGGAATCGCGCGAGTCTGCTGCCGACAATGTCGTGCGCGACTCTCATCTGTCGCGCCCAGTCCCAACTACGCGCCCTGTGCCTGTGTTCAAGGCGACTGTGAACGTTCCTCATGCCGTTCGCAACTTGCGACCTCCGAAACAGCCTGTTCCAATGCGCGCTATGCGCGCCAACATTCGCCAGCGCAGTTAACAAACTCGCAAGCGAATAGGGCGGTCCCTCCCGACCGTCGCCCACAGGTCTCTCGGGATTCTGCTATAGTTCCATCGCCTTCGCGGCGAGTTCTCCCAGACACGCGCACAGGCGCCCCTGTCATATCGCGCCCTTCCGGTTCCCACCAGGCCTCTGCGCACCCGCGCGTTCAGGCGGTTCCTGATCGTCGTACACCGACTCCTTCACCATCGCGCTCTCGCGCCATTGATTCATCTGCGCGCCATCGCTTGACGGCCGCCCCCGCCCACGCGGGTGCGCGCACGCGATTTTCCAGCATCTCCCGCCCGCGCGGGCGCGCACGCGATTGGGTTCGCGCTCGCGATATTCCAGCCTCGCGTTACTCTAACGCACGCGACCCTGGGCAGGGCCCGATTCATGAGCCCCAACGCGACCGCCGCCAGGCGGATTCTTCCTTGTCTCACTCCCCCCGTAAGCGCAGACCAGCACGCTCGCCAGAGGGGGGCCGCTCCCCAGATAAATCTAGGGATTCTTCTTTTGCAGCCCAGAAGGCGAACCCTCGTTTGTGTACTCCTCCTAGGGATCCATCGGTCCCCTTCCCTCCAGAGGGAGTGTCTGCCAGCGCCGCTGTCAGTCAACAGCCGTGGTTTGATACCCTTCTCAGAGCTCTTGTACGGGCTATGAAGCCTGCCGCCTCTGACTCGGGTCGCGAACCAGTGGCAGTTTCCTCCCCCCTGAAGAGGAAGAGAGGAGTTTCTACCGTGGATCTTCCTCCGAGACCTAGGCTATCTCCTCGCAGATCCTTAGGCAAGGTTCCTACTCCTCCTCAGACCTTTTCGCCTTCCCCTGCGGAGGAGGAATACCCCTCCTCAGGGGAGTCGGTCGGAGAGGATGTCCTCCCCATCGCACCAATGGATGAAGTTCGTCCTCCTCCCGAAAGGTCCCCTCGTCTTGAGGTGGAGAAGGACCTACCACTTTCGCTTTTGGAGTCCTGTATCCCTCCCAGGAGGGAATCTAAGGACTCTATAAGACTATTCCTAAATCATCGGCCAGGATCAGACAGGAGCAGCCTAGGCCGGTCGAGGATATTCACGCGTCCCCCCAGGAAGAGCCCTTGGGGTCAGGAGACTTCGCTGCGAGTCCATCAGGAGGCGAACGCCAAGAATCAGAACATGCATTCTGGCAAGTTCTGTCTCTCATGAGGAGTCTCAACGGGATCCCAGATCCTGAGGTCCCTCCTCGTGATGGGCAGGACACAGTCCTGGATGGTATCTTTGGCTTTCATAGGCCCTCCAGGGCCAGTTTAGCTTTGCCCCGGTCTCGGGGGGTGAAGAGTGCCAGAGAGAAGATCGAAGGACAACTTGCGGAGCTTGCCTCCTTAAGCAGGTCGAGTGCCGGGTATAAGCTCCTCCCTCCTCCTCGAGTCCGTCAGAGGAGATATTTTGAGATCCTTGAGGAGCCTTCTTTGAGTCTTCCCCTGCACCATTCCGTGGAAGCCCTATCTGGGGGAGTCTCTCTTGAGAGACACTCCAACCGGCACGTGTCCTTTTCGGCCACTGAGATCCAGAGTCATGAGAAGGTCATTAAGTGTGCCATGCAGGCCGCTTCATGGCTAGACTTCTGGCTGGGTTCTCTGGGCATTCTGGTGCGGTCCGAGGATCTGTCCAAGGAAAGCTCTGGAGACCTTCCTCCTCTCGGGCACTCGGACCATCAAGTTCCTGTCCCACCAGGTTACCAGCTTGTGGGCCAACACAATCCTCAAGCGTCGGGACGCAGTGGCGGAGAGGTTTCATCAGAAGGTCCCCAGCGCCGAGGCTAGTAGGCTCAGACACTCTTCTGTCCTCGGCAAGAGTCTGTTCAAGCCTAAGGACGTGGAGCGTACTGCCGAGAGGTGGAGGCAGTCCAATCAGGATTCCCTCATCCATAGAGCCCTGACATCAAGGCCCTACAAGCCTCCGGCAGTACAGCAGCCCCGCCCTGCCAAGGACACGAAGAAGACAGCCGTTACAGCGAAGCCCAAGGTGTCTAAGCCCTTTCCTGCCAAGGGCGGAAGGGGCAAGAAGTCCTCTAGGGGAAACAAGAACCCTAGAGGTACCGGCCGAGGCCGGAAATGCTAGGGATGGCAATCCCCCTGCATGTCCACCAGTGGGGGGATGCCTTCTGAGTTGCGCAGCAAGGTGGCAGCAACTCGGGGCGGATGCCTGGACGATCTCTGTGATCTCTTTAAGGGTATCGCGTCCCGTTCACGGCATCTCTACCTCCCCTGACAGCGGATCCAGTGTCGCTGAGCTCTCTTGCCATGGGGTCGGCAAAAGGGCAGGCCCTTCGGGCCGAAGTCCGGACCATATTGGAGAAGAACGCGCTCCAAGAGGTCGTGGACGGGTCCCCAGGCTTCTACAGTCGACTCGTTCTTGTGAAAAAGGCGTCTGGAGGCTGGAGACCAGTCATCGATCTCTCGACACTGAACGGGTTTGTCAAGCAGACTCCGTTCAGCATGGAGACGGCAGACACGGTCAGACTTGCAGTGAGACCGCGGGATTTCATGTGCACTCTGGATCTGAAGGACGCGTACTTCCAGATCCCAATCCATCCGTCTTCAAGGAAGTACCTAAGATTTTGCCTAGATCACAAGATCTACCAGTTCAAGGTGTTGTGTTTCGGTCTCTCCACAGCACCTCAGGTGTTCACCAGAGTCTTCACCCTCATCTCTTCATGGGCACACAGGACCGGCATCCGTCTCCTTCGTTACCTGGACGACTGGCTGGTCCTGGCAGACTCGGAGGTTTCCCTTCTCCACCACCGAGACAAGCTCCTCGAGGTTTGCCGGGATCTAGGGATCGTGGTAAACCTCGAGAAGTCTTCTCTGCAGCCCTTTCAGAGGCTGGTTTACCTAGGCATGATCATAGACACCAATCTCCACAAAGCCTTCCCATCAGACAAATGGATTTCCAGGCTGAGGAAGGTCGCAAGACCTTTCCTCACTCGGGAAGAGCTCCCAGCCCAATCGTGGCTTCGTCTCCTCGGTCACCTTTCCTCTCTAACCCGCCTCGTTCCCAGCAGTCGCCTCAGGATGAGATCCCTTCAGTGGCGGCTGAAGTCCCGATGGAGTCAAGGTATCGACTCCCCGGACATCTTGATCCCAATGGGATCGGCGGAGCGGTCGGACCTGGAGTGGTGGGTGGCGGAAGAGAATCTACGAAAGGGAGTGGATCTTCTCGTCTCCCCCCCCCAGATTTGATGTTGTTTTCGGACGCGTCAAACAAAGGGTGGGGGGCCCACGTGCTGAACCACAGGGCCTCCGGCCTGTGGTCAGAATCAGAAAAGTACCTTCACATAAACCTACTGGACATGAAGGCCGTCTTTCTGGGCCTTCAAAAGTTCCATCAAGTCCTGGCGGGTCACTCCGTAGTGGTGATGAGCGACAACACCACGGTAGTGGCTTACATCAACAAGCAGGGAGGTACCTTTTCGGAACTTCTATCCCATCTTGCAGTAAAGATCCTGAGATGGTCCGAGGTCCACTCGATATCACTTACAGCTCGCTTCATTCCAGGCAAGAGGAAGACCAAGCTTCCGCTGTACTGCTCCCCAGTCCCAGACCCCAAGGCTCTCTGGCAGGATGCCTTCCAACAACGGTGGGACAACGTCGACCTGTACGCCTTTCCCCCGTTCTGTCTGATGAGGAGGGTCCTCAACAAGACCAGAATATCGGTCAATCTCTCGATGACTTTGATAGCTCCGCTGTGGCATCACGCGGAGTGGTTTCCAGACCTTCTGCTGCTCCTCACGGAGATCCCGAGGGAACTCCCTCCACGTCGCGAGCTACTCAAACAACCACACTCCAACATCTTCCACAAAGCCGTAGCTTCGCTTCAACTTCACGCCTGGAGACTATCCAGCATCTCCTCAAAGAGAGAGGCTTTTCGCAACAAGTTGCGGAAAGGATGTCTGGTCACCTGCGCCAGTCATCCGCAGGAGTCTACCAGGTGAAGTGGCGAGTTTTCTGTGGTTGGTGTCGTGGAAGGGGTATCTCTCCCCTCGATGCCACTCTACCAGCAATAGCGGAGTTCCTTGTGTATCTGCGGGAAGAAATGCGCCTTTCAGTCTCGGCAGTGAAAGGCTATCGCTCAGCCTTAAGTCTTGCCTTCAGGCTCAAAGGAATGGACATTTCCTCCTCGCTGGAACTGTCCCTGCTCATACGAAGTTATGAACTTACCTGCCCTCAGTCGGAAGTGAGACCTCCTCCTTGGAACGTGGTTCGAGTCCTCAGGTCTCTTAAGAGACCTCCCTACGAACCATTACGCCAGGCCTCGGATGGCCACCTTACCTGGAAGACGGTGTTCCTGCTAGCTTTGGCCTCTGCCAAGCGAGTTGGCGAGCTACATGGTCTCTCATACGACGTCGCCCATTCAAGGAGATGGGGGGAGGTGACGTTCAGCTTCGTCCCTGAGTTTGTTGCCAAGACTCAGAACCCGGGAGTGCAGGACCCTAGGTTCGACTCTTTCCAGGTCTCGAGTCTTCATTCTGTAACAAATGACCCAGATAATCACCTACTGTGCCCAGTTAGGAGTCTGAGGTTGTATCTGAAGAGAACAGCTGCAGTCCGGCCCCAGGTGCGAGCCTTGTTTGTTAGCACCGGGCCAACAAAGAAGAGGCCACCAAGAACACCATCTCGGCCTGGATCCGTAAGGTAATCCACCTGGCCTTGAGTTCTGACCCTCCCCCGTCACGACGCCCTAGGGCGCATGATGTCAGGGGCGTAGCTGCGTCCCTGGCCTTCAAGAAGAACTTTTCTGTGACGCAGGTCCTGCAAGCCGGGGTCTGGAAGCGTCAGACTACCTTCACGGCCCACTACCTGCAAGACGTGACCCACAGGAGGCTCGATACGTTTTCTATCGGCCCTGTGGTGGCTGCACAACAGCTGGTCTAACCTCAGGCTCCTAATTGGACAATTAGCAGAGGGTTGAGGGCATTGTTACCCGGTTTTAGTCTGTGTGAATGAAAAGATCTGTCTGGCCCTTTTCTTTTCTTCATCCTCTCCTCCCTTGGAGAAAAACAGCATCCTGGTTCTTTGCACAGCTGACCTTGAATCTCTGTAGGTAAGCCATGCTTCCTTGTGTTCCTAGTACAGTGGAACCTCTACATCCGAAGTAAAATTCGAGCAAATTTTTGACTCTACACCCGAATTTTATTTCGACACACGAAGTAAGCAATTTTCGTCGTACCGGTTGTATCCAAATTTTTCGACACGCGAAGTACAATTCGAACACGTTCCTACTCTACACCCGAATTTTTTTTTCGACACCCGAAGTAAACAATACTCGTATGCGTAGTCGGTGCTCATAGCGCCTCATGTGTTTTTTATTTCCGCCGATAGAAGGCAGCACTTCGACCTCGGAGGGACCCTCTGTTCTCGTTGGCTTTGTGTGGTTGTGCGCTGTGCGTTCTGCTATTAACTGTGTTTTAATCATGATTTTTTACGTTCATCCTTTTACGGTATTTTACGTAAATCATGGGTCCTAAAAGGCTTAGTTTCGCAAGTGGTAGTGGTAGTGGTGAGAAAAGGAATAAGGGAATGCTTTCTTTAGAAGTAAAGCAAGGAATTATTGAAAAGCATGAGCGTGGCGTCCGTATGAGTGAACTTGCAATAAGTTCGGCGCAAATAAAAGAGGTGTTAGGAAAATATCAAGACGTGGTCGACTTCATCGACAAATACCATCCAAAGAAATTGCAGGTTTGTCGTGTAGTTGCGCAGTTTGATGTTTCCCTATCTTATTTTCGAAACATTCTGAAAAGCTGTACCAAGCAACTTTCTATCGATAGCTTCTTTAAAAAAACTACGAAGCGAACTCGTGATGAAGAGGAAGGAAGTGGTTCAAAGAAAACAGCAAAGAGTGAAGAGAAAAATATTCAATCAATTTCAAGTGTAGAGAGTGAAAGTGATTAAAATTAATCATCAAAAAGAAAAAAAGAAAATGTAAAAAAAAATATAAAATATAAAAATAAAAAAAAATAAAATAAGCTAAGTTATGTTAAAGTTCACTTAGTGTAAGTTAGAATAAGTTACGGTAGTGTACGTTTATCGTAGTTCACCTCTCTACCTACTCGCCGCCCGTCCGTCTCCTCTCTGCGTAGCAAGACTAACAACACCTGTGCTGGAGTTTCTAAGGTAAAGTTACGCTAAAAACCCGTTTCTTATTTATCATTTTTTGCTAATTCTTCTTATTTACATGTCTATTCTTCTTATTTACATGTCTATTATCTAATTTAGTGTTCATTATTCTCATGGGAAAATTATGTGTAGTAGTTTATTAAGAAGTTATCATAGGTTTTTGGGCTCAACCACGGATTAATCCTATTTCAATGTATTCTTATGGGAAAATTCGTTTCGACATCCGAACATTTTCTACATCCGAAGTTGGTTCTGGAACGGATTAAATTCGTATGTAGAGGTTCCACTGTATTAGCTTATAATACTGTCATGTCCCCATACCCTGACGAGGTGGTATTGGGTTGTCCTAGCCTAGATTTCCTTATTAAGGACTCCAGGTCAACTTCCTAGGACGTGTCACTGCTCACCTTCACACACAGCTTACGTAGGCCGCAGCAGTCCCTGACTGCCTGCGAGGTACAGGGTCCCCGATCCTGGAGTTGCTTTATGAACTCAGGGTCGGGGACCCCGGGCAAGCCAAAGCCAGTATGGCAGGGGACTTACCTCCCTTCCTAAGGGTTGAGTCACCCCATGTAAATAGCGTGGTTTGTATTCAGTTAAGGAACGCATGACAAATTCGTAGATAATTTGTATTTTTCCTAACGATACAAACCTACCTATTTACAGTTATGTGCCCGCCAGCCCTGTCCCCCAAGATAAGTCCTACCTCTAAGTAAAGTGGCCGAATCACCGGTGTGTGTAAGGGTGGAGGGGTAGCAAGCTTAACCCCCCCCCCCGCTAACTAGCGGTGGGGTAGGAAACCCTCGTTAAAACTTTATGGCTCGTCATCGGCTGCGCCGAAGTAATTACCCCATGTAAATAGCTAGGTTTGTATCGTTAGGAAAAATACAAATTATCTACGAATTTTTCATTTTAAGGTTATGTTTTTGTTGTTTTTTGTCCTTTTGTCTAAGAGTCTGGTTTTAGATAACGTAAGGGGAAAGTTTGTTTTGTTGAGACAATTGCCAGTAGGTGTGATTCAGGGTGTAGGGTTTGTTTTGTTTACATCCCGCTACAATAATTGTTCCTACACTGATACAAACCCTCATTCTTTACTATAGGAGATATTTTAGCGCAAGCTGGAAATTACATCAGAAAAACCTTAACAAGGTTGTTAACGACTGGGCAGGTAGTTATCCATCTGTTAGCGGTGGGGTACCGCCGGTCGGTAGCTACTGTTTACCTTCAATCGAATTCTAGCCATCGCACTGCTCCTGCTTGTTTGACTGGAAGACTAGCCTTTCTTTTTAGTGTTTTTGATTAATCCTTTTTCTTTGTTAGATGTGATGTCTCTATTATGAGGAAGTGTTCAGGGGTGCCCCAGAAATCCTGTGGCCCCTTTATGGTGCCGCTGGAGGTGGATCCTCATTCCCTATGCCCTTGGTGCAGAGGTCATTGGTGTTCTGAAGGCTCCCCCTGGCAAGTATGTAGAGAGTGGTCGCCCTCTCAGTGGGAGAAGTTCGAGAAGAGGAAGAAGAAGAAGAAATCCAAGGAGCACTCATCACCTTCAGGTTTGCCGTCGAAAGATCATGTACGAGTGGTATGGCCTTGCCTTGGACTTCCTGGTTCTCCTTCGGAGGAAGTTTGGAACCAGTTCCTCGTGGGCAAGTTTGTGCCTCAAGTCAGTTCTTTTTTGCAACCCTCTGGAGTTCCGGACCTCGCCTACCTCCCGTCAACTCAGTTGGCGCTCGCTGAAGTTTCAGTGGATGTAGTAACTTTAGCTCCTGCGGCGCCTACTTCTCACACCGTTTGTGCTTCTACAATACACAGCGTCGCAAGCGCAAACATCGCAGTACAGTACCTCCTCCTCCTCGGAGGCTAGGAGGGAGAGAGAGAAGAGGAAAAGGAGAGGTCGCTCTCCTTCGCCTAGACGTTCTCACTGGAGAGACAGGCGCTATAGGAAGAGACACCATCGTTCTCGCTCTTTCTCGCCTTCTTTCTCTTCACGAGGCTTTCTCGCCTCGAGACTATAAGCGCTCTTGCGCAAACCTAAGAAGAGCGCTTCCTCTCTTCATCTTTCTGCCTCGCTGTCATCTTTTTCTTGCGAGGGATCATATAAGAAGCCAGGAGCGCGACCAAAGGCAAAGCGCATCCTGACCTCGAGCCCTCTACTTCACATATTAGTTTGAGGGTCTCAGTTCCCTCTAGGAAAGTCAGAAAGAGTGCCTCTCCTCGCTTCCACTCCTTATCTTCAGAGAAGATCGCTTTTGCCCTTTGACTTTTCGGTCCGAGTCGCAAGTCTCGATCATACACTCGCCGGGTCAATCTCCTCGCCCTCGTGTTTCAGACAGGACAACCTCCTTGGTTCCCTTGCTCCCTAATGATTTAGAGATTACGAGTCTCTCGAAAACCTCGGAAGAAGATGCAGGGGTTCAACCCTTCTTCTCTTCGGTTGAGAGCAAAGGGAAAAGGGGAAACGTGTTAGAGAGGCTAAAATGAAAGCACGCTCAGATAGCAGCGACGTAGAACACAAGGATGATGGTTTTGGCCGCTCTGTTCATTATCCTGTGTTTCATGTGGCAGCTCGTGAGCTGCCCACGTTATAAAGTAGCACTCATCATCCTTCAACTTGAACAAGGCTTGTTGATGGGAAGCATAGATTGCTGCCAGGAGGTTCGCCTCCAGGGGTTGGAGAATCTCCCCTTACGAGGGATTGTTACCTTCCTCGGAAATGGGCTCCCCCCCTTCCGAGGGAGAGCTTCCCCTCTTACACCGTTCAGCAACTTTCCCTCTTTCGGGAAGAGTTGTGGTCAGCTCGACGAGTTTTGCTTCTGCTATCATGCCGCCGAAGACTGTGCTTCTTCCCCGTGAGGGGGGGATTCCCCTTGAGCTGGGGAAAAGCAAGTCTAATACTTGTTCCTCCTTCGAGGGGAACTTCTTCCTCTCGTTCGCGAGAGAGATTGTTACGCCTATGCTTTTTTCCCATTGAGCTGGGAGAAAGCTTGTCTTTGGCGATGTCCTTCTTCGGGAGGACTTCTCTCTTGTTCACGAGAGAGATTATTATGCCTACACTTTTTTTCCATAAAGGTGGGAGAAAGCTTGTCTCAGGCGATGTCCTCCTTCGGGAGGACTTCTCTCTCATTCGCGAGAGGGAGATTATTATGCCTACACTTTTTTCCCATAGAGCTGGGAGAAAGCTTGTCATAGGCGGTGTCCTTCCTCGGAAGGAGAGATTATACACCTACGCTTTTTTCCCATAGAGCTGGAAGAAAGCTTGCCCTAGGCAATGTCCTCCTTCGGGAGAACTTCTCTCTCGTTCGTGAGAGAGAGATTATTACGCCTACGCTCTTTTCCCATAGAGCTGGGAGAAAGCTTGTCATATAAGTGATGTCCTCCTTCAGGAGGACTTCTCCCTCGTTCGCGAGAGAGAGAGATTATTACGCCTACGCTTTTTTCCCATTGAGCAGGGAGAAAGCTTGTTATAGGCGATCGCCTTCGGGAAAACTTTCCTCTCATTCGCGAGAGAAAACTTGTAGGATTTTGCTGATCCACCAGGGACGGTGGCAGAGCTTTCTCCGAAGCAGGTTCCCCCTACGGCGGAACGAGTCTCTCGTTCTCGAGAGAAGGCCGCCTGCGTGCATCGGCGGTCCGCCCCTTACGCTTATGGTTCTCCTCCAGAGACGGAGCGAAAGCCTTGTCTTAAGCGACGTTCTCCTTCGGGAGAACAAACCTCGCCTGCGGAGGAGTTATCTTTAGATCTGGAGCAGTCTCCCCCTCGGGCGAAGTCTGCTGAGTGTTTCTCTCTGGAGGTTCGTAGGGTGGAAGGGTTTGTAACTCCTCTCTATCCCGGACGTTCTCCTCGTGCTGTGAGGAGACGTCAATTTGAACATGCTGGTTCTCCTCACGTTGACCCTTCAGGGTCTCGTGACAATCACCTTTTGGGGTGGCATGATGTGAGTCTTTGGGCTCTCATCATGTTGATCCTGCGGGTTCTCGTGACCTTAGGAGTCCTTCGGGCCTCCGTCGCACTGGATTTTCGAGTTCACACGTCTTGGAACCTTCGAGTTTGTTACGTTGAGCCTTCGGGCTCTCATAACAATGGTTACGTTGATCCTTCGGGCTCTCGTACCATCAGTCACGCTGACCCTTTGGTGTCTTGTGACGAGGAAACTTCGGTTTCCCGTTGCGCTATCCCTTCGGGGTCTCGCAACACAGGTTGCTGAACCCTCGGGCTCTCATGCCTTTAGTCATGCTGACCCTTTGGTGTCTCGTGACAGGGAAACTTCGGTTTCCTGTTCCTCTGACCCTTTGGGGTCTCACAACACGACCTCTAGGGGCTCACGCGATCACGCTGAACCTTCTGGTTCTCGTGAAACAAGTCACCAAAAGTTTTACTCTTATTTGAGAGTCTTTGGACTCTCGTCGCGCGGAGTGTTCCCGCGCGCACAACCAACTTGTCGCGCATGACCAACATTGCGCACGTGACCATCAAGAGTTTTACTCTTATGACAGAAAGTCTTCCGACTCTCGTCATGCAAAATGTTCGCTTGCGCAATCAGCGCTACGCATGCGACTATCATCATCAAGAGTTTTTCTCTTATGACAGAGAGTCTTCCGACTCTCGTCACACAAAGTGTTCGCGCGTGCTCAATTATCGCTACGAGCGTGACCATTGTCATCAAGAGTTTTACTGTTATGACAGAGTGTCTTCCAACTCTCGTCAACGGTCTCCTACTTCGCCGTTACCTCCAGACACTCCAACTTCTATCGCTCTTCCCCTTTCGATAAGAATGATGCGAGGGGCAAGACAAAAGGTTTGTCTGCTACTCGCATCTCCACTTCACCTTTAATAACACGCGAGGAATTAGAGCAGCCAGAGGAATCCTCAGAAGAGCCGCTGTCAAAGGACTTAAAGGCCTCCTATTTAAGGGCTCTAAGAACTGTGTGTAATATCTCAGGCCTTGGCGATTTGCATCTGTCTCCTCGACCTCTTGACGCTCCAGCCTTAGACAGGCTATGTCGTCCTCAACAGAACCCTAAGACCAGAATTGAACTTCCCTAGTCTGTTCACACTGCAGGCCATCTGAGGAAGGTCTCGCAGACGGTCTCAGGAGAAACGAGTTCCCTAAAGTCTCAGGGATCCCATAAACTTTTGCATTTCCCATTTATGAGGCAAAAGCACTTTTACAAGGTCAGAGATGCCAACCCTTCTCCTTTGACCTTGGATCCCCTCACGGTAAGGCTCACACCTGGCTGCTCCTGGGAGAGAGACTACTCTTCCAGTCTCTTTCTCAGCTACAGAAGCCTCGGCAATGGAAGCGGCTTCAATGTCCCTTCTGGAGGCTTTATCTTGGTTTGACATCTGGTCTGGTACAGTCGGCTACCTCGCGAGTCACGAGGACCTGTCAAACCAAGACTCCATGCTGTCCCTACAGGAAGTCCTGGCTGCTGGGGCCAAGACAATGGACTTCCTAACCGCTACAACAGCAACCATGTGGAGCAATTGGGTTCTCAATAGGTGGGAATCAGTAGTTTCCAGACTTCATAGGTGGCGGACTTCCTTTTGTACCTCAGGGAGGAAAAGCTCCTCTCAGTCTCGGCAATTAAGGGCTATCGCTCAGCCTTGAGCCTCATCTGTAGACTGAGAGGGGTTGATTGACCTTTCCGCCTCAGAAGATATCGCCTTGTTGATTCGAGGTTTTGAGCGATCTTGCCCCCCAGGTGAGAAAAGACCACCACCTTGGGACATGTCTTTGGTCTTACATTCCCTGAATGGTTTGCCCTATGAGCCTTTAAATAGGGCCTCAGACTACTTTCTAACCCTTAAGACCGTCTTCCTTGTAGTTCTGGCCTTAGCTAAAAGGGTCAGTGAGCTACATGGTCTTGTCTTACTACGTCACCCATTCTACGGGATGGAGGGGAAGTCTCTCTCAACTTCGCACCAGCTTTTGTGTCTAAGACTCAGAATCCTTCATCTACCGATGAGAGATTTAGAAAATTTCAATTTTCCAGCCTCAATATAGTAACACAGGATACAGACCAGTTGTTATTGTGCCCAGTCAGGGCGCTAAGGAAATATCTGAAGAGCAACAGACCTTTCAGACCACGTCTCCGTCATCTCTTCCTGGCTCAATTAAGTTATTGCGTGGGCTATTCACGGAGACCCAGAGGCAGCATAACCCAAACCCCATCAAGTTAGGGGAGTGCCTGCCTCACTGGCATTTAAGAGAAATTTCTGAGTCTCCCTAGTCTTGAGCTGGGGTCTGGAAATGCCAATTTACATTCACCGCTCACTATTTGAGCAACGTGACACACAGGTCTATAGACACCTTTTCTATAGGGCCTATTGTGGCAGGGCAACAGGTACTGTAGCTACCTTACGCCCTTTCAGGGGATAGTAGCCATTGGTTGAGGATACTGTTACACTAGGTTTTAAGAAGGACATCCATCTATCCTCTTCGTTTCCTTCTCCCTCCCTTCTGGGGATCCTAGTCTGTAGCCAGTTTCAGGTGGACTCGCTCATAAGTTATACTCGTGGTCACAAGGTTTCCCGTTTTCAAGGTCTGGGGAATCCTAAGTATGAAGGGGTCCTAGTCGAATGTTCCTGACCCACTTCATCCTGAAACATTTGTTTCCACAAAGCTACATACTTTCAGTTGTGCCAAGATTATGGGGATCTACAAAGAAAGAAGATTTACAGGAGATTTTTTCTTCAATAGAGTCTAGTCTGAAGACTATCTTCCCTATGAATAAGGAACTCCTTGGCCACCCTAGCCTCAAGACTAAGTCTCCTATGGTAAAGAATGAGGGTTTGTATCAGTGTAGGAACAAATGGCAAACTTATAACAGAGTTTGTATTTTTCCTAACATAAAAACCCGAATTCTTTACACAAATCTTCCCTCCATCACCGCCCCCTAAAATAGTCGTATCTTAGAATCCGATTGAAGGTAAACAGTAGCTACTGACCGGCGATCCCCGCTGCTAACAGGTGGGTAACTACCTGCGCGGTCGTTAACAACCATGTTAAGGTTTTTCTGCCGTATTTTCCAGCTCGCGCTAGAATATCTCCTATAGTAAAGAATTTGGGTTTGTATGTTAGGAAAAATACAAATTCTGTTATAAGTTTGTCATTTTTTGTATTTTTGTAAACTTTTTTTATTTCCCAGTACATCATGTGTCCCCTTCTCAGCCACTAATTAGTCTTTTTTTTCCTTTGGTATCATTGTTTTTTCCTTTGGTATCATTGTTTTTTTCCTTCTTGTTTTAGGTTGTTTTTGGTTTCCACTACTAATGTTTAGTACTTATATTACCTGAAAACGGCTTACCTCTGGATAATAAGCAACTACAGTTCTAGCTGGGTTCCCTTACTCATTATAAAATCAAGTGCTCCGTTCTCTTGACCTGTTACCTAGATTTTTTGGTATTCCACCGTTTTAAGTTTTTTTGTTGTGAACATTAGTGTGTGGTTGGCATTTGGACACCAGGTAGTTTGGGTGCTATCTCTAGCCACAATCCGCAAACTACTACTGTACACCGACTCTTTGGAGTTAGGCTCTTCGTAGTGGCCTGGTAATTCTGGATACCAAATCCCTAGTTTTAAATCCCCATTCCACCATGCCCCCAAGGCACATAAAATCTCTGCTAGTCTTGGGAGAGTTAAACCCTTCAGTGTTTCGCCTCGGGCATCTGCTCATTCATGATTTGACTTCAGGAGTTTGCTCTTTTGTGGAAAGCACCTGTTTGGTCTGATGTTTGCAAAGAAGGGCAGTGTACACACTCAGCCAAACCAATCTTGCCTTGCTCTCCACCGCTCGCCACCATCAGAGTATGCGTGTCTTTTCCTGGCCGTGCACAAGACAGCTCACAACTATCCAAAAGTGCTCTTGCAAATGATATCGAGCCAGTTCACAATACTTTGGCTTGTGTAGGAAGAGACTGTAATCTAGGGACAAGCATGTGTGTGTGCTAATCTCGTTCGCGCAAAGTTAGTTCTCTCATCTCTGTTCTTGGTAAAGGTGTGCTTCCTTCTTCAGTGGCTTGTTCCACTATGGTGACACGTACTTCTGTTCGCTCTCTGGAGAAGTGCAGTCTCGTGATTGACGAGCACGTGAACATCACACGTCAAGGGCTTTTTCTGCCACGCTCTCGTTTGCAAGGGATGGGCCTTGGATCTTGGAGCTTGTAAAGGTGGTTAAGTAGGCTATCAACAGTCCTGCTCTAGCTTGATCATCAGGGAAAACTGGACAACCCGTGACTATTCCCCTGTCGATGTCAGGTTCTCCTGGGAGTTTTAGCCTGCCTTCGGACCCTTGGTGTAGGAGCACTGCCCCCGAGCATGCTCCACCTTGTCCTACAGTTTTGCACCTTGCTTCTCGGCTACTCTTCTAGGTACCAGTGGTATCTAGACTCCAAGGCTACCCATGACAAGCCTGATTCCCTATAGGAGAAACGGGGTATCATCCCTGTTAAAGTGACCACAAAGCAGATGATGCAGAGATAAGAAATGCCTCCTCTGGGAGATACCTTTCACCCAAGAACCAGTAGGGGTTTGAGATTGAGGGAGATCATGTTTACAGACAACTATTGTCTGTTGCCAGTTGAAGTAGTTTGCACTGCATCGGCCGTTCTGGCCCTGGAGCCCGTTGCTTCTCCCGTTGATCCTCTGCAAGTTTCAAAACTGGCGGCGTCCCCTCGGAAGGAGGTGATCAGTCTCCTAACTTCCTTCATAGGTAACCCTCTGGAGCGGAAGGATACAAAGACTCTTCCCGAGAATTAGGCATCAAAAATCATCAATGACCCAGCACTTCAGAAGAGTATTCAGGATGCGGTATCATCCCCATCACTGCCTGCAACTCATGACGTTCGGCCTAGGTTTCATTCTCTGCCCGGGTACATGTTGACGATTGATTGATTTAAGGTTTTCTGGCATCCTGACATCTACATGTTGATGATCAGGAACCAACCCAGGCTCCTATGGGTGTGAGTCTGGAGTTGGAAGAGTCTCGGCAATTAGATTCTGACAACAATGATGGTGTGCTGCCTCCACCAGCTAGCCTTCAAGCTCTTGCCACTAAGCAAGAAGAGTTGGAATATTCCTTTATACAGGTGTTGTCCTGCACAAGGAAAATTAATGGACTTGGAGACCCCATGTACTCCGCTAGGGGCAGAGAAACGGTTTTAAACTTGTTCAACCCTGAAAGACCAGGGTAGAGTTGCACTGGTCTAAGCTTGTGTCTGGGTCCATTAAGAAAGTCATTTCCCAGATTGTAGAGAGAAAGGACTTGCTTAGGGAGAGTCATTCATCTTGCTTACTCCCTCCATCTTTTGTTATGCAGAGGAAGTACAGCATTGCAACATCCTGCACGACAACTTGCCCTTAGACCCCGTGGTTTCAGCTTTGGCACAGGGCATGGCGATCAACAAACTGGCTGCACAGAAGGTAATGTTTTTGACTGTAGAGGCTGCAAACATGGAGAGGATTGCAAAGGCAACTTTGCAAGCTTCTTCATGGACATACTGGATCTTGAAATGGCCTGGAGAGAAGCGCTCCGTCTTTGCAACTCGTCAGTGGAGGGTCCTTTCTTGCTCTTCATGTTAGACATTGGCCATGATAATTGCTTTTTCTTTCTTTTCAGTTTGTGTGTGCGTGTAAGTGCAGTGTCTCATGCATACTTATCCAGGTCCCGAAGGCCGCACTTGCGGTAGTTTCATGTCCACCCTTGAGACGGACCTCGCGTACTGTGTCCGATTCGTCTGGGCCGCCGGTGTTCACGGGATTACACCTGTGAAGAGTGTAGGGAATTGTTTGCCTCCCAGTGGGAGAGGTACGGGCGATGGAAGAAGAAGAAGTCTAAGCTGGATTCTTCGCCTTCGGGGTCTTCCTCAAAGTCAAAGAAACACCGATCTTCTTCTTGTACCCACAATCTCTTCCCGAACCTGCAACTCCGCCAGTTTTTTTCCGATAAATTCCGATAAACTGCAGCCCGTTACTCCAGGTCAATCTTGCAGTGCAGGGCACGGTGTTGACTTCCTTAGTGGGTCGGCCCCGCCCGTTCCCACGGGGGCGTCTTTAATATGTTTTACTCGTTATATTTTTGGCCATCACTGGGCGTTGGTGGCCTGCCCTCGAAGGAGGTTCTCTTTGACCTACTTCAAACGGGAATGGGGAGTAGATTGTTGTCTCCTTCCTCCGTGGAGGGTCCTCTTCCTGTGGGCGCCGGTGCTGCTACCCATTAGTCTGATTACCAACGTAGAGAATGTTGCTGATCTCCCAGGGGTGGTGGAAGCTCATTCTCCCAGTGTTTCTCCTGTGGGGGAACACCTCTCTTGTTCGCGAAAGAGCAGCCAAAGGGCAACGGCGGCCCAGAGAGACTTTGCTTCACCTCCAAGGGTGGAGTTAGAAGCTGTTTTTGAGCCTCTTTTTCCTGCAGGTGCACAAGTCTCCCCTTTGGGGAGACAGCTTTTGAACTGAAGCAGACTCCCTCTCGGGAGGAGCCTGTTAGACGTTCCCCTCCGGATGTTCGCCATTTGGAGAATTTGTGACCCTTCTCCATCCTCGACGTTCTCCTCCTAATGCTGTTATGAGATATCTTTTTGAAACAAAGGGTTCTGGCCACATTAACCATCCGGGGTCTCATGACCAACACGCTGTTGTTCTACGTAAGCAGGAGCCTTCAGACCACCGTTGCCGAGTTTGTGTGAGCTCTCGCAACCCAGGACCTTTGGGTTCCCGTCATGTTGAATGCTCTCATGACTCCGGAGGACCTTTGGGTTCTTGTGGCAGGGAATCCCCGGGTTCCACTTGTACTAAGCTTTCGGTCTATGGCAATGGGAGTAACATTGTACCAGCTGCCATTCGTTACCCTAGTCAGGCTGAAACCCAGGTTTCATGTGACAGGGAGGTTTCGGTCTCCCGTTGCGCTGCTCCTTTGGGACTGGGCAACCCAGGTTACGCCGAGCCATTGGGCTCTTGTACCTTTGGGTTCTCTTAATGCATGGATCCCTCAGAATTGCGCAACCCAGGTTTCGTTGAGCCCACGGGCTCTCGCACGGGCCGTTATGTTGAGCCTTCGAGCTCTCGTGACAGGTCCTGTCACATGAAACCTAAGGGTTCACGCCTCGCTGGTTTTGCGGTACTTTCGGGCGCTCATGACCACCATTACTCGGAACTTTTAGGTCCTTGTGACACCAGTCTTGACGAGTCTGTGAGCTTTCTTGACGGAGAGTCTTCGGACTCTCGTCACACCAAACCTTTGGGCTCGCGTGCCCTGTGTTACGCGGAGCCTATGGGCTCTCGTTTCGCTGCGGACTCTTCGGGCTCTTATTGCGTGAACCCCAGGGTTACGCGCGGCGCGATTTCTGAAAGATAACATCCCTCCTCATGAATCGGCGACAGTGTTCCTTCGGGTTCTTGTCACGACGAGGTCTCGGGGTTGCACAAATTGGTTTCACGCTCCAATTTGGCTCCTCCTCCTGGCTTTCCACCCCTTGCTCGGTTGCCTCGTCGCACGAAGACCAGAGCCACGTGATGGATCCACCCGATCTCGATAACAGGTCTTCCGCTCATGTTGTCTTCGGCCAAGAGAGTTAGCGAACGCCAGGGGCTGCCCTCAGTGTCTTCCATTCACGGAAATGGGCCAGGTAATACTCTACTTTGTTCCTGGAAGCTGGGGAACAGTCTCCTTTATAGTATGACTAATGATCCAGATCAACGACTTATGCCTGGGAGAAACTGGAGGCAGTCCCTCAAGGAAACTACAAGAGCTTGCCCCGAGTGTCGGCACTCTTCGTCAGCTCGGGGAAGGGTGAGAGAAGGATCACCAAGAACACGTTCCTGGCTTGGATTCGCAAGGTCATTACCAAGCATGGAATCCCGATCCTTCTCATAGAGGAGACAGAGCTCATTATGTTAGGAGCAGGAGTACGCTCTAGCTTGTATGAAAACTACTGTGATGCAGGCCTTGTCAGCGGGCTTGTGGAAGTGTCAAATGATCTTCATTGCCTGCTTCCTGCAAGACATGATCCACATATAACACGGGGACATTCCATTGACCCTGTGGTGGCTACACAATAAATGGGTTACAGTAAACACCTCAGGCTACTTGATGAACAAGTAGCAGATAGGGGAGGGCAGAGTTCACCCATAGTTAAGTCTGGGATGAATGACAAAGAATGACAGGCTTTCATCTTCCTCCCTATGGGGTAAGAGTACCTACAGTACTCTGCAAAGCTGTCCGCCGCTGTATGCAGGTCGAACCATTTCCCTTGTGTAACCAGGTATTGAGATATACTTGTGACGTCTCCATATCCATTGTCGAGGTGTGATTGGGCAACGCCCATTGTTGATTCCAAGATTCAGAAGTTTCTGAGAATTAATGAGACTAGTCACAATGCTTGTCTCGCGCAATCACACAGATAGCTCTGGCCGCTAACTGTGTGCTTTGCACAAATTGCTTAGAGAAGCGACATGGTTTCTGTGCAGAGCACTTGATGGAAACAGCCAGTTGGTTCAGATTTCCACCCTCCTAAGGGGCGAGTCAATCCCTATAAATAGCGAGAGTTTGTATTAGTGTTGGAACCGATGACATTTGAAATTTATTTGTATTTTTTTTTATACAAACCTGTAGCTATTTATATAAAGTGGCTTGCCATCACCTGTCCCCTAATAAATCTTGCTTGAAATTAATGAGATACAACACAAGTTTGTGTTTAAGCCGTGTAGCCAGTTACCTTTCCTACACCTCCGGTAACTAGTGGTAGGGCGATTACACCTGGCTAAGTCTTGTATAGACAGACTTCCAACTTTGCCAAAAGTATAATCCCCATAAATAGCTACAGGTTTGTATCATTAGAAAAAATACAAAATACTTAAAAATTTGTCAAAGTTCCAGTTACGTACCTTTTTCTTTACCCGGTCTAAGCAAGTTGATTTGGGAGTAAACCCGTATAAATGACTGGTTTCCATAGCTAGTAAAAATACAAATTGTATTAAAAGATTTGTAGTGTTAAAACCATGTTTTATCATATAAATTTAGAAAAGCAATAAAAGAGCATACAGTACTTCAGTGCAATAGGTATGGCAGGAATTTAGAAAAATTATGGTTTCTATAGCAGACCTGCAAGACATGCATGCCTAATGAGTCTCATTCATGAACAGAGACCAAGAGTAGAGCTGGAATTTTACCAGTTTCCGGCCAGCGGGGATAGAAGTCTTTCCCCATCGACAGCTGAAATCAAAGTGGTTGTGTAGTGAGTGAGCATGGGGAAGGGGAGCCAGTGCTTACCTGCTATCAACTGGTAACAACTTATATGGTAGTTGACACTTTTCAGCTTCACTTAAGTCATACTCCTATGTAAAGAACAAGGTTTTGTATCCATGTAGGATAAATCAAGTCTGGCAGAAACTCCTGCCCGCGGGAATATTGGTCTCACTGACAGCTGCTATCCAAATAGTTGTCAGTAAGCTAGTGGGGAGAGTGCTTCCCTACTAATGGCGCGGTTGGTTAAACTATACCTTATAATTTTTCATTGTTATTCTCCTATATAAAGTACAAGGGTTTGTACTAATGTCCAAATACTAATAACAGGTACTTTTAAAATGTTATTTTCTTTACTTTGCTTGAACTACTACAGCGCTTACGTTGAGTTGTTTACATTGTATTGTAAGTTCTATGCAAGATGTATTACAAAGAGCATTTCTTGTGAGAGGCTATACAAATTGACAGTACCAATTTTATAAATAATATTGTGACTACTTATTCAAATAATATTGTGACTATTTATTCAAATTCAAAGCAAACTATGCAGATAGGTAAAAAAAAAAAATCACTCTAAAAGGAAAAAAAATGTAATCTTTATCGATTTAAGTTTATTATATTATAATGAGAAAGTTATAAAACTGACTAGAATGAAAGCAAATAATCATGGACAAAATTTGCCAGCAGGGAAATGGCAGAAATTAGCCTTTCCAGTTTCTTAATATAACAACTATACAGTACATAAAGAGAGGCTAACTAAATGCAAAATGTGTGTATACAACTAGAGGATGTGATCACACTGTTAAAATGTTACCAGATATACACAACAATGATAAAAAGGTCACTTTCCACTACAAATTAGGTGCCTTACCAAAACCTAATGATTGATAAGGTATAGGCCTTTTTCATGAAACCCAATTTAATGGCCTTTAAAAATATAATTGTTTAAAACCATCCTATATCTTGAAATGTATTACAACCCAACATGTCACAAATACCTTGCCAAATTGTATTCGTTAAGGGATTTACTGTAACAGTAATAACTATGTGTAAGCCATAACTTCATTGATACTCTTTCACTAATGCCCTCAGTACTATAGCATATAAACTTTTTCTATTAAAGTACTTTGTCAATGCCAATGATACTAAATGTTAAATCACTTAATTTAATTGCAAATTAATCAAATTTATACTAAGCTCCAAGACTAAACTAGTGCACAGTATTGCAATTAAGTAAATATAGAAATATAATTTAACCAACTGAATATTTATGAACAATCTCCTCCTCATGTTTCATCAAGTTAAATTCTATGAAGACTGTACTAATCAAGCTTTACTTCTAATTCAATTCAGTTTTCATTCAGTCAACACTGGGCAACAGATACACAAACTTGTAAAGTTTCAACTGCTACTGTCATAAATACCGCTTTACAATTCATTTCCACTTCTAAATAAGGTTTAAATATTTACATAGATAATGTTTGATTTTAACTTAAGAGTTTTTGTATATTTAAACCAACTCATGATAATAGACCAGTAAAAATATAAGACGTACATATAATTGCATGCGTTTTAATGTGTTCATAATTTTTTAATAAAACCCGTTTTCAACTGAAATAAATTCATAAAAATTATTTTCAAGTACAGAACTCAATGACATGCTTTGATTGCGTAACATCACTGAAAACAAACGCTTGCCCTTAAAGGAAAAACTTCAGTTTTTCTTTATATAAATAAGGGTCAAAACAAAAAATAGAAAACTATTTTACATAACCATTAACATTCCTAAAAATTAATATTACTTCTATGAGGGTTACCCATAGTGACAACCAAAATAAGTGGATATACCAAAAGTTTGGAAAAAAAAAAATTTATAGAGTACACCTTAATTCAGAAATATGCCTGAAAAAAGGAATATTGTGAATAATGAATCAAATGGGAGATGGCATGGATAAGCCTGTTTTATACCTAAAGGTAGTCCACGAGTGTGTAAAAGGGTATAGGAGGCTTGGTGTGTACTTCTATATCACTTTTTAATCTTCAATTTGTTACATATAAGCAATTATAATACTAGGCCATGGCTGGTGGTTGGTAAACCAAACATGGCTATGAAACCAACCTTCAGCATTGTTCTCTATTCTTGGGTAGTGCCATAGCCTATGTACCATGGTCTTCCACTGTCTTGGGTTAGTAATCTCTTGCTTGAGGGTACACCCAGGTTTCTTGTTTTGTTCAAGTTTTTAGTTTAAATAGGAAATTTTAATGGTGTTACTGTTAATATTTTACTTTTCCTAGTTTCCTTTCCTCACTGGGCTATTTGTCCTGTTGGGGCCCAGGCCTTATAGCATCCTGCTTTACCAACTAGGAATGCAGGTTAGCAAATAATAATACCTGGATCTAAAATGTACAGTAAAAATATTGGCAGTTATAACTAATCATTAATCTTACGGTGTAAATTTTAGTCAGACTACTGCTCTTCACAGTAATAGTAAAATTAAAGATTTTCATTACCACAATCTCCTCACACAACACTGAAAAAGGTATAATGTCTCATCTACTGCATAGTATTGCCTTGTTCCAATATAGTACTGTAACCAATTGGTCAAAGTACCATGATTTTAAAACTAAATTATAAATTCACATCACTGTGTCTTTAACCTGTTAAGCGTCACCCACGTGATAAACCGTTCACCACTACTCGGTACCGCCTTCAACTGCATATTCCGTTCATGACTTTAATTGCCTTTTTCAAGCCGTCAGTCTCGTGATATTACGTTTACTCGTATAGTAAGTATAGGATCACCACTTGGCAACACTCGGCATAGGGGGCTGTAAATAGAAACTTATATGATGTCTGGCAACTATTTTTCTGAAGGTAGCTTGATGTTAGAAAACTGGTTTCCTATAAGTGCGCTTCGGGCGTTCATGCGGAAGTGGTTGTTTGTTGTTCCTTTTGTAATGAACGGTCTAAAGAGAAGGTTATTTCTTTAGATGAAATAAATTATATTCTTGTTGAGGAATTTAATAATGATAACCTGTTTGATAATGAGAGCACTAGTTCTGAATCCTCCAGTGATGAGTATATTGAAGAAACAAAGTTTTCTTTCAATGCCGAAAGCAAAAATGACTTCTCATTACCGAATGACTGGACAACGAGATTTCACAAAACTATATAGGAAAGGAAATGCCGAGAGAAAAGAGAGAGAGAGAGAAGAGAAAAGAGAGAGAAAAGAGAGAGACTTATCCCTTTGCTTTTGTTGCTTATCCAGTCGTAAGATTTACGATTGAAGATAAAAAGAACTCATTAGAATATTCAGTATTATGTAGCCATTTGAAATGAAATAATAGTAATATTGTTTTTTTTACTCTACCATTCAATTAATATTCCCACTTTTAACTATAAATATGAATTATAAGCATAAAGAAATGATATTAACTTTGGAAAATTATCATTAGTGAAATGACCGCTCAGGGCAAAAAAAGCGTGACGGTACGTTAGCGGCAACCTAGTCCAGGGGGGGGACGCTTAACAGGTAAAAACTGATTCCAAAATTAAGACCTGGGAAATTGCATCAATTGGTCTGGCAATCTTGACCCAAAGTATGATATAATGGAATGTTTCTCCAACATGGAAATAAGACTTATTGGTGAAATGTGCTACTTCTCATATTATAACTCCCTTGGCTGATCATGATTCAAGTTAGTATGAGTGCAGTAAATGTGTTTTAGTCTTACTTGGTTTAAAACACTGGGTATATCAGAACTTGTGATAGGACATTTTAGTACAGTGCAGTTACTAATGCAGCGTGTAACTGCCTGGAACCATAAGAGCACAGACGGAATCTTATGAAAATTAAGTTGTTTCCAGAATCCCAACTTGCATCACTGAAAGATAGATAAAAGCCCAGTGATTAATGAAAACTGTAAGACAAAGTTAGGAGGCATCCAGCATCCACAGCAACAGCAGTATCTGCATCAGCAGCAATGGGTTCATCATCATCATTTTGCTGACATGAGAAGTCTCTGGCAGCCTTGGACCAGAACCCCTTATTTAAAGTGACCCTAATTTCAAGTCTTGTAAATTTTCAATAACAAAAAAGTAACAAAGAAATCTACACCAGCCCCAAACCAATCTGTAACAGACTAATCTATCAACAGCACCAATATCTCTCGGAAACATCACCTTCACCGACAACAGCTGCAACCAAAGGAGCGAGACCATCTTTTACAGCGACAGGAATGTGTTCATTCAGAAGCAGCAGCAGCCTCTGCCTCATCATCAGCTGGTTCCACAACAGCAACACTGGTATCTGCCTCAGTAACAATGGCTTCAACCCCAACATCATTTGCTGGCATGAGAAGTCACTTGCAGTCTTATCCAGAACACCTGATTAAATTGACCCCGATTTTCTCTGTAGATGTTAGTGTACAATAAAATTGTCAACCTGTAGTATTGAATTGTTTTGTTTTACCTTTAAAGAAAGGTGGATGAGAGAAAGAGATATATAAAATGTAAGAGGAAGGCCTTAGGGGTCTCCATTCAACCCTGTCCTTATGAAAATGTTTAGGTATTTTGGTACAACATTGGCTTCAAAAGTATTGAAACTACCAAAGTCCAAACAACAAAATCTGCAAAATACACGGTAGATTACAGAAAAAACTTTGTAACTACATTAACAGAAAAATCAGCAACTGCAACCAGAACTGCATCAGCAACAAATTCAGTTGTCAAATCCACAGCCAAGATTGGATCAACAGTCTATACTTCAACAGCACAGCAACATGAACAGACACTGGCCCTGCAATCAAAACAGCAAGAGATGCAGTCCCTGCAGCACCATCGGCATCAAATTCAGCCACAGCAGGTTTCAATTCAGCAGCAACAAAAATGACAACGGCTGCAACCACATCGGGAAAATCTAAAGCGACAGAAGTATTATCTCCAGCAGTCTCGACAGCTGCAAGAACTGCAATTACAGCAGCTTAAGCCACATCAACAGGTAGAATGAATGAATGATTTGAAGTTCTATGGCATCTCGAGCAACAGATACAATTGCAACCAAATCTGCATAAGCAAACTTTACAGGAATATCAGCTGTGGGAAAATCAACGGTCACAACAGGAACAATTGCAGCCACACCAGTACTATCTATAGCGTGTTCAGCAACAACTGTTTCCACAACATGAAGAACTTTGGCTGGTCCATCATCAGCATCTTATCCAGCAATAGTTGCTGTCACAGCAAAACTAATCTGTACTAATGCATCAGAACCAACAATAGTTGCTACATAGGAAACAACACTTGCGACCACAACTATATGTAAGAAGGAAAGGTTATTCATATACAAATTGGCTTAACATTTGGATGGAATATTTTATTTTAAATACCTATTTTTACTGATTTTCTTCTATATATCAGATCATATTTGAAAGTTTTAAAACCTTGCCGAACTAGACAATCTCCACAAATACAATTCTAGCATAAGTAACCACGGTACACACTTTAATTCACATTCTTGCATCCCATCTTTTGTCGTGGGTAGTTTATGTAAAAATCAGTTCCTAATTCCTAAATATTTGCATTCTACCAACCACATTACAACCAGTTGACTTACAATAGTCTTCTTACCATTACAGTCTAGCAAGTGTCACAAGCCGCTGAGGAAGTAGCAGACAATATTGAGCATCGTTCCCTTTTTCCTCTGCCTTCTCCTTCTCCTCCATGTGTTCCTGCTTTGCTTCAAGAAGTATTGAAAGCTTTAGCCCAAGTTTCAAGAGCAATACTACTTAAATATTGAAGATCTAGTGAATTTAGAGAATGGTGACACAGGGGACATTATTCTAGGGAGAGAACACAAAGCCAGAAGTGACACTGATCCCAGTAGTGCAGGAACAGTCGGAACCTCAGCAGTTCACACATCAGCCAGAAGAGAAACTTCTTCAGCCAAAACTGCACCAACTTAGCATCATACTCCCCTAAAACATCAGAAACAAGTGCAGTCACAACAACAAAGAGCTTGCAGCCACAGCAGCAGCCTATTCAGCTGCAACAATAACAGGGATTACAGCAGGAGTTCCAACCACATGAGCAACATTAGCTTCAAAAGCAGTTGCAGAGAAAAAGTCAAAAGCTGCCTAGTAAACATGTGCCCGATTCAAAAAAAAAAAAAAAAAGAAAAGTCGGAATTCAAAAGTATGTGAAAATATGATCTGCTAAAATGCAAAAATAATAAGAATGACAAAGAAATTGTGACATCCTGCTGTAATAGCAGAAATGACCAAACTAAGAAAAATTAAAGCAAGGCAATTCCATTTTACCTAAACTGAGCAATGATTGCCAGTAAGGTCAATGAGGTAACCCAATGCCAACTAGAGTCACTAACACCATAACCTCTTTCTACTACGAGAGAAAATCACCAATTATTCCTCCTTTAAGGGGACCGTCCACCATGGTGTTTTGACATACCAATTTGAAAAAAGCTAAAACAGTTTTATTGTTTCTATGTATACAGAAACATCGTACATGCTCTCCAGAAGTTTCAACCAATTACTTTCATGAATGATGATACTGGGGTTTTTAAATCCTGACTTCATCCTCACAGTGTCATCTGCATGACTGAGTTTGACAGTTCGTATTTGTGTTTATTTTTGCATAGATACAGCAATTATTTCATTTTTTTTTTAAATTCCGTATGTCTGGCAATGATGCAAGGTATCAGGTGAGGAGAGCATAGTGCAGACCTTCTCAGCACTCAGCTGGACTACAATGTCGTCAAACTTCGTGGGAGTGAGACGTGTGTGTTTACCTTCGGCCTGTGTTTACATTGTATCTTAAAACTTTCTTGTGAACTTTTCCATCATGCCGAGGAAATATAATGTAAAAAGGGGTACAAGGAAAGAAAGGATATCAAAATTAGTGAGTGCTAAGAAGGGTAAATCAATGAAAAAAAACAAAAATTACTTTATCATAGGCTCCCGCATTGTTGTTTGCCAGGCAATTGACTGAAAGAGTGCGCGCGTGCGTTGGGCCTAACCCTTCTACTTCAATGGATGTTAGTGAGCCCTCATTTTCGCTGCCAGATGAAGAAGAATTTGCCAGCCCTAAGCCATCAACTTCACAGGATGTAAGCGAGGAATCTTTTTCAAGCCCTAAGCCATCAACCTCACGGTATGTAAGCGAGGACTTTTTCACCACCAGTTCCTGATCACGTAATTGAGGTGGATTTTAGTGATATCAGAATATGATGAAAAATTCACTAAAACCAAGCAGACAGAGACATGAGTACAAAGCTGAAGCATTCTAGGACTGCTAAACCCTGGCAACAAGGAGGGAGGTGGCAACTCCCGACACCCTCACACTAAGTGTATTAGTACACTTAGGGTATTACCCCTTTTAGGGGAGTGACAAGGTTTTCATAATGACATTTAGATTTTTCTACGAAAAATGCAGAAATTTATGTAGCAAATCTTTAGAAGCTCAAAACTCGAAAACATAAATATTCGCACTTTGGTACCTTTTTATCAGTTATTTATTGTTTAGTTTTAGAGAGAAAGATATCATTGAAAAGAATAAAAATACCACAATTTTGTGAGACTGAATTTTCGTTTTCTTTTTACTTTTTTTCATGATTATTTTGCTTCTATTTGAAAAAAAAAAAATTCATGGAGGAAAAATAAAAAGTAAAATCAAAATTCCATCACACAGAATATTTTGGTTTATAAAGTAGTTCTTATAGTATGTTTCAATACAATTGGTGTCATTAGTGGAGAAAAATGTACCTAAATTTTTTTTAAATCATGATTTTTGCTAATAAATCAAAGTTTTTTATCATATGACATGAAATTTTTATGTGATGAAGGTATTATAGATGTCTAAAACATATATATAGAAATGGTGTATTTTGGATCATTACAAAAAAAAATGGCAGACATTGCAGACGGTTCCTTTAAACCACTAATTTGTATCTACATCTTTCATCCAAAGCAGATTACAATGATATTGGCCATTATAGCTCACATCAACCCTACTGAGAATTCTAATGCTCAAAAGAGGAAGAGCACATACTTCATGCAGATTTTTATGCTTTGACACATTATCATTATTTGTTAAATTCAATTTCCCCCTTTTATATAAGGAATGTAAGTACATAAAGCAAAGTAAACAGCTGGTTTCATTTAATCTGATGAAAGCACCAAGAGGTTGTAAATCAGTTAAACCAAAACAAGCAAATGTATTGTCAGTCAAGTTTTTAAAACTAGAGAGGGCGTCTCCAACAGTTGGCTGTTGAATGAGGAGTAAATGCCTGGTCGATGCCTAACATTCAAAACTCCTCAGACAGTTGTGTAATGCTCAACAACTAGCAACACACATGAAAGATTATTAATTTGGTTTTTACACGTTAACACGTCAACTTGCAGCACGACTTACTATAATAAAGTTGGTCAGAAAAACGGTTCCTCATCATAATTTACTAACCTGAGGAACATTGAATGAAGACCTCAGAGACAAAAGACTGCTTATGGTAGCTATGGAGGCAGCAAGGAAAACCCAGTAAGGCAGCCATATGATCAAGGAAATAAGGAAAAAGGTGGACCTTTATCTTATAAAAGTTCACTCAGGCATTAGTGCACCTCTCATTGTGCACTTTAAGGTCTTTGCAGTGTTTCTTTTAGACCAAAGCTACAATTATAAATTACATTCTACTTTACCTCCATTCCCACTTCTTTCTTCTGTCCAGCCTCCTAATTTTCACTCCAGAATAACTGTAGTGTTCTACCCAGTTGTGATTAGGCACTGAATGGCCTTGGAGGTCCCACAGCCAGCCCAATTTCATCAACTCAAACCCAAAAGACCACAAAAGAAAAGTGAACCAAGGAGATCTCTTTCACCCAGAGCCTCATAAAGGCAAAACTGGCACAATGTTTCTAGTGATAATGTCTACAAAAGTTTACATTATTACTATTTCTAATACAAGTTGTAACCCTGAAAGGAAAAGCAGAATCTCCTAAGCCCATGGACATAATTACAGATAAAGAACAAAGTATAAAATAGTCTGAAAGAAAATAAATATATAACATTCACAACAATTATATAGATGAGACTCACTTCAGCCTGCTCAAGAAGCCTTTGAACTAAGTTTAAACTTAAAAAATTCCAAACAATCAAAGCCAAGTTTTCTACAACTTGGTCACAGCAGGAAAAAATATGCACAACAAAGTGAAGTCGTGAAATGTACTGTATATAAGAAATGGCAATACTATTGCAACTAAATGCATGTTTTACTACAAGGTGGATGGTATTGTGTGGGAAGACCTGAGTGTGAAGGTTGATCTGGATTATGATCAATCTAGTGCAGCACGCGTGAGCTATTTGAACAACGGTGACATATCAAAACTAGCATGGATTTTAAGTCATCTCTAAAATTTCTAGATAAATTTGTCAAACCTATTAAGAAGTGAATTAGCTTTTCAAGATACAGTGACCAAAATATGGTAAACAAAAAAAAACAAATGTTAAAATACTTGCTAAGTAGTGAGGGCATCTTGTATCTCTCAGTAATCAGTGTGTTACACCTGTTTTACAGTAATATGAATTTGGACAGCCTTGTCACTATCCTTACTTAAATGGGGTGGTTACAAAGAAATTATACTTTTGAAAGGTACATCCTGAAAATAAAGTTGCTAGTATGTTTGCCGTCCTTTCTAGGCATTTGCGACAAGTAAATTAATTGTTTTCATCCTCAAGCATTTTTTTAACACTTATAACATGAATTCCTTACAATATAAAAAAAGATACACTATAAGAAAAACTTCTAGCTACCTATTATTCTCTATTCTATGACCATTCAACTTCATAAACCTAGCAATAAATACAATAATATTCTTGAATAATTTATATCATGCTAAGCCTGTGTCACACATTCATATCAAATATTAAAAAAAGTAACTCAGATCATTTAAGTACATAAACTGTTTACTCAAACATAAATGATTAGATAAAATAAATTTTGCCCGTTATTACAATAAGATTACTGGATATGCCATTTTCCCCCATCTTTGTTATACTGTATGTGAACTAGTGAGAGTAGTTATTCATTTATTGATCCTATTATAAAGAATCCTTAAACATAGAATTTTAGAATTTTCACGGCTTTCTCAATTTTCTCCATAGGCTGTGACCTTTCAATATTACTTGACCTATTCTAAGATCATTTGAGAACCAACTCAAAATTCTGATTATTTGAAATAAAAATGTAAATATCTGGTGGTAATTCTGGTGAAAGACTTTATAAAACATATTTAGTTGAATACCACTATAGCTAAAGATATTCCTGAACTTTTCACAACACAAAACATGAATTCTACACACAAAAATGAGTTAAAAACTACCATACAACAATATAAGAGCTGGAATATGATTCCGCCTATTCATTAATTGCTGAAGTGCACATATGACAATACTAAAATAGAACGTTGGTGTTTATGGTGTTTCATTTCAATATAAAAACATATACCGTAATACTTAAAAAATAACATCTACAACGGCAACTTTACAACAAACATTAGCTGCTTCAGCAGTTACATGAATCTTTAATAAGGTTATTTTTTTTGTTTTTTACTTACATGCAGTTTGTAAAGTATATAGCTTCTGGACTTAGACAATGAAGCACTGTCCTATACTCCATTAGAAAAGTGAGAACATAGGTGCAATCACTGCTGTGTTTTCCAGAAAACCTTTTCAGAAAGATTAGTCACTGGTATAAAAAGATAACATAATTGAAGTATTTAAAATTAACAATTACATTACTTTTTCCATAACTTTATAACACTAAAATAATATAGAAGTAGCCTACTGTGAAGGACTCCTAAACATTGCATTAAGAGTTTTGTAAAAACAAACCTGTTCTTATAACACTTAAGGTCTTTGGTTTTAGAAAGACAATGGCGTATACTTTGCACAACCTAATTTCAACATAAATTCTTCCTTGAAATATAAGGGAACAAAAAATCAATAACTTCAACCACATGCTGAATGTTACGTACTTTCCTGATACATATTACATACACATGCATGAGGCACCACTTTTGTTTGCATATTTTTTTCTTTTAAATTATGAGGTTATTGTGGAGTTTCAATGTATCAAATGACCAATAAGAAAAAGTACTTTTATAAATACTCCAGAATGACATGAAAAAATTAATCAGCAATAACACTAGCAGTGTCACTGTGTCAAGGCAGTGTGGTGGCAGTGAGGATAGTGGCAAAACAGACTACTTTGGGTACAAATGTGCCGGAATGCATGGGGAAAGGCTAACAGGCCAAGACTAAAAATTATACAGATGTTAAAAGGGCCCAGTGGAAAGACATGACATTAACTGACCGGTTCCAGACTTTTCTAGTATAAAAAAAATGTAATAAAATGAAAGTGATGTGATCAGTTTTAAAATAAAAAAAAATCAAAGTCTATAATTCAAAAGATCATTATGAAACAAAGGGGCCACGTGAGGAAATATAATTTCTCTGGAATTGAAAGAATTTCTGAGTGAACAAAATTGCAACAAATTTAAGCATCTTAAAAATAAACCTGCTGCAATTGTTCCACCCAGTTAAAAATTAATACATCTTGATCAAGATTAGGCTTTCTTTATGGTAAACATACATTGGGTGTATATTTTCACTAAATAAATACCCAAGCATGTGTTATTTTATTATGCATCAAAACTTTAGGATAGATAAGATACAAAAATCACAGTACAGTACTGTACTAAGATACATAAGTAAACCTTAAACCCTGACCTTTTCGGACCTTTTCGGTAAATGAAAAAGATACATAAACAAGATAAAAGATTAAATCAAGTAATACAATCCTTTAGCAATAACCTTGAAACTTTTGATCAATTCTAATGTTCTTAAAAAGCACATCTGGAGGGGAAACTCCACAAATAGACCAGAGTATAAAAGATTATTGTCACCTAAAGTTTAGTTAACTCCTCTCTCAAAACATCCATGTTGAACAATGACTTTTTCGATGCTTAGGGCAAAATGGGTCTCAATTATTCTCTTCTTTTAGATGGAAATACTGAAGGCATCCAGCCACTTAAAATGTAAATATGCTCATCTTTTACCATTTAGGACCATCTGCATATGCTGATTTTTAAAGAGTTCTTTAACAGCATGGTGTAAAGCAGATATATTTATAAAAATGTTTTTCAAGGAATTGCTCCAGACCTCAAATCTTAACCACTATGTTATAGTATATATGCAGCCTTATTTTTTTCACTAATGAAAACAGACTTGGTGTTTTTATACAATCCAGAATAAACTGCAAATAGATACAAATCACACAATACGTTTGATAAGCATAAATTATATATATATATTACTTCCCCATAGTTTAGGTAATTTTATCAGCTTTGTATCTTTGCCTCTAAAAAGAATTTAGTCTAAATGACAACAGGTCCACAATATTCACTACATGTTTATAAGTTTAGGTTAACATAGTTAATTGCTGATAGTTCCATACATAAGAAAACATCTAGAAAGTGGTAACTTCTGCCAAAGAAATACAATGAAAAACAAAAGGTAAATTTATGCTAAATTCTGTAGTATTGATAGTTACTAAAGTTCTTACAAGACTCCAGTTCTTGACTTTAGTCTATTAACCAAAATAAAAATAAATTGATAATTTCTGACTATATATCTATTAATAAGTATTATATTCTGGCAAATAATTATTGTTTAGCCATACTACTGAACTAAAATCTTCCACTCAAGAGTTCATTCAAAGGATTTAGTCTGACAAAAAAAAAATTTAATAGCTACTCTTATGATATGCCTCTATGAATTAGTAAAAGTCCTAATGGATTATATTAATGGGCACTACAGAAAAACTTCATGGATACTGCATTGCATTGAATGCATGTAAATTTCAATAATAAAATTCATCACTTCAATGCTTTCCTAGTAGTCAAAGTTAAAATAACCAAAGGCACATGCCTCCGAACCTCTGGGTTTAAAAAAAAAAAAAAAAAAAAAGTAGTCTCCCCCCATCTCTCTCTCTCTCTCCCTCCCCAAATGATGCCTGGTCATCTCAATTTAAGCAAAAAGAACTTATCAGTTATTGTAGACCTTAACATAACCTAAAAATCTCTTGATATTATCAAAAGTAAAAAGGAGGGAGGGAAGCAGATAAGTATACATTGTTGAATTCAAAATGTTTCATATACTTGGTAAATCATCCCTATCATTCGAGTTAAAAATCACTAACCCTACACTTAAATGTCTTTAGTGTCTACATTCACATCACTTGTTCAAAATAGAGGTGTCTGGCAATCACTTTAACCAAGTTTCATGATAGCCTACTAGTCTTTAATTAATGTCAACATAAAATAATATGGGAGGAACTGTCAATCTTTTGTTCTCATTAGCCTTATACTAGCATAAACAGAGTTTTATGTCTGGTAGGAGATGATGGTTTTAAGTCAAAGACATCCCTTGACAGGCATCACTTGGTATGAAGGCTCAATTTCGATAGAGATGGGCAAATCTTCCTTGGAGTACTGTAATTATAAACACTAGGTTCATACAAAATAGAAACAATGCGTAAATCAAATCAGTCTCCTCCAAAATATAATACACTCCTAAATACCAGTGTCTATACAATCTATGACAGAAATAGATGGGGGTTTCCCTTCTTACTACAAGTTTCTAACTAACTACCTTATTATTAGTCCTATCACCAATTCTTGCAGTACCAGCCCGACCTATTCTGCCATGTGTTTTTATGAAGAATTTGGCACATATCCATATCTTAAAACCAGGTAAAGACATTGTACTCCTGTTCAAATTCTACTAATTACTGTAACAGTATTTATATGTTGTGGAGCCCAGACCACATTGTAGACCCGATGATGATTATATGAAGTTCTTATCTATTTCAGTGTCAATTGGGACAAGTAGGCATCACATGGGAAGGGAATGTTCCTGCCGTGGCACCATCAATTGGGACTAGTAAGCATCATATGGGAAGGGAATGTTCCTGCCATGGCACCATCAATTAGGCCAACTAGGCATCACATGGGAAGGGAATGTTCCTGCCCTGGTACCATCAATTGGGACTAGTAGGCATCACATGGGAAGGGAATGTTCCTGCCATGGCACCATCAATTGGAACTAGTAGGCATCACATGGGAAGGGAATGTTCCTGCCATGGCACCATCAATTGGAACTAGTAGGCATCACATGGGAAGGGAATGTTCCTGCCATGGCACCATCAATTGGGACTAGTAGGCATCACATGGAAAGGGATGTTCCTGCCATGGCACCATCAATTGGGACAACTAGGCATCACATGGGAAGGAGATGTGCCTGCCGTGGCACCATCAATCAAGACAACTAGGCATCACATGGGAAGGGAAGTGAAGAGAGGGATTTTTTAACTTATTTAGAGGAAGGGAGGCCAGTGGCTTAGATGATTTATCATGACGACTTAAAGGCGAGATGCATTGGAATTATGTATGGGAACCCGTTTTAAAAATCCTTTAAAAACAATGTGTTAGTAATAGAAAGAAAATTAGCCATCATGCCTGTTTGGCATATAGGAGAGAATCATGCTTCTATAATGGAACAAAACATTAAATGGAAATTTACACTAACTTCTGCAATAATAAATTTCAGTTGAATTGAAAAATTTAGATTTCCAAAGGTTACTTCAATGTAAGATGATCGCTAATTCTACACAACAGAAGTAAATCAGAGCCCTTTGTTTGACTGAAATATGAGCCAATCTAATATTCTCAAGTCCATATCAGATCTACACAATAAAATGCAGATTCCTATGAGGATGGAATAAATAACATATCTAATACTGCCTACTCAAGATCAATTATATTGTCTACCGAGTATGTATACATGTACTACTGAATATTCTTATACTATTCTACATGAGATGTAAGTGAATACCTATTATGTACATTTCATACGATATCTGCATATACAAATAGTCTGCTTATAAACTGATTCACTTTAAATAAATCAGGTTAGTCCACTATAGATCCCAATATTTCAATTTGACTGCTGTACAAGACATATCAGTAACAATGAAACACATGCTGCCTTGTACATAACATACTCTAACTACAACAATGTAGTCAAGGTTAACATGCTATTTAACAATACTATAAATGTACATTCACCTGCTTGCAAGATATATCATGATTCCATTTGTTAAGAATGCTCAAGGAGTCAGGATACTATTTCAATTTGTAACCAGAATGTACACTTGTGATCTTTACTTCCCAGGCCAGTCAGGCCAGTAATTAATGTGGTATCGAAAAGTAGATCCTTCAAAAAGTCGATCCATCCACATAGTTAGTCCTTCTAAGAGTTGTTCTTCAAAAAGTATGTTACTATAGTAGTTGAGCAAGGGTTTCTGCAAGTAGAAAGTTTTTGTCAACTCTAATAAACTAACAGCCGTAACTATATGAACCCTACTTTAAATAAATAGATGACATCCTAAATATATGTGGAAAATACACACAAAATTAATCTTCCGCCCAGGCGCCATTACATAATAGTTTGGGTTTTACAGAAAGGTCTTGGATTTCATGTAGATAGATGTATGGATTTTCTACCTAATCTTATCCCTTCAATATTTATATTGAATGCCAAAGACTCCATTTTATATTTGGGCCAAATGTTCTCTAAACACCTATACTGTGCTCTGTACATTTGACATTCGGTTGCAAGTGTGGGAACTTTTGCACTAAAAATAATTGCATGATGGTAATGACATTTTTTGTAATGTAAAAACATAGCCAGTGAAAGTAACTAAGGCCTCTAAATAAGGTTAAGTAATATTTTATGCTATAAAAATCATCATCATCATCTCCTCCTAAGCCTATTTATGCAAAGGACCTCTTGTTAGATTTTGTCAGTCTATCTGGAACTTTGAATTGAATTTAATTGAATTGAATGCTATAAAATCCCTGATAAAAATAATTTAATACATAATACAGTAATAATGTAATGATAAAATTCTCAAATTAAAAATCCACTTAAACTAATATAAACAGCTTTAGGGTAAAAGTTAGGGAATTAAATGTTCTAAAGTTATAAGTTTGAAAAGTTCCTTTTAAAAAACAAAAGATTTAAAAAGGTAATGAAGCTCAAATTTATACAAAATTTCTGATAACCTGATAACTTGTTTGCTTATATCTAATCATGTACTCTCTTGTTTAAAGAAAGTGATTTTAAAGTATTAATGATAACATCAGCACTGCCCTCTTGCTACTCTTCTTTTCATTCATGTAAAAGATGTAGAGTACAAGTTTCCCTACCTTTAAAACTAGATATCTAAGGATAGCAAGTTTCCTTTGGCTATGGGAGGATGAATAGTAATTTGTCTCTGGAGGTCATTGATTATTTGGCTGCATTAAGTGAATCTTAAACAATGGTACAAATTTGGATGGCTGCAAATAGGGAGAGCAGACTGATTAAGGAAATGTTGGGTAGTTTTGTTATCTAGAGGGAGGCACTTATTCGCAGAATTTCAACATTAACAGGCATGTACAGGTATCTCAATTACCTAACAACCCACCAACCCCTCCCCAAAAGTTTAGGTAAGAATGCATTTACAGACTGCAAACCTTCACTAAGGCATGTCATATCGTACCCAAGATGCATTCAGTAATGCTGACGAACTACGCCATTTTCAATCGACACCTGTAAGCCTATTTCATTCCTACCTTTGCCAATATCTAATAATGAATCTGTCAAACAAAAAGAATTATAGAATAAAGAAAATATTAACTCGTTACGGAAAGTAATAAAAGAATGTGAACAGCATTTCACTTACATCAGAGGCAGCAGAATCCTTCCTTTTGTCCCCACTTTCAATATCTGAATCAGATTCAGTTTCATTATCGCTGAATCCCATGAAGTCTCCACTAATGCCAGAACGCGGGGCCTGAAAAAGAAGAGACTCATGGTAAAATATGTAAAATTATTAAAATCAACATAAAGTATATATAACCACTAAATAATTCCATAATTGGGTAACTGGACAATTTCATCAATATTTTTACAATCCACTCCCATACGGATGGTAACCAAGATAAAGTAAAATTACAGTATCATCCCTAATAGAAATAATTGTTAAATGTTTGGGTATTTGAGAAGTAACCTTAATACTTAGTGTGGTCTACTCGCATATTTACTGTACAGAATTCAATACCTCTGAAAAGTCAGTGCATAACTGTTGGGTTTATTTTTAGGCAGTTTAACTGAATAATTATGCCACTTAGCTTTCTAGAAACTGTTCCCTTTAAAAAAATGTGAAAGTATTAATAGTGTAAGACTAATTATAGGAACTCTCACCAAAACTATGATGGGTTAAGACTGCTGAAAAAATCTAATTCTGAATAAACATTAGATGAAAATATATGTCAAATTTACAGATTGCATTATTATTCAAACTCATCGTTCAAGCGTTAGACCTTGGAACTACCTATGGTGGTCCAACCTGCTTTGTGAAACATCAATCAAGTATTCCTCCTCGTCCAGACCCAGTTGTCCCAATGATTTGCTGACTGGAACGCCAGGAAAGTAACCGTCTCCCCACCAAACTTCAAGAGACTTCTATACTTATTCTAAGACTTCAGGAAGTAATTCACTACCCGACCACTGGTCAGGCCACGAGACAACTTTAATGATATTCATGGTAGATGATTCCATGGCCTCTGATCATTGGCTGAGAAGGAAGTGCCTATCAAGAGTCTCTCTCCCAGGAAAGTCCCCCTGCCAGTGCACAACCCAACTGGTCAACCTGCAAGTGACAACCCACCAGTCTCTGGCACATAGAACCTTTTCTGCCTGAGTGAAAGGGGGACAAATCTTGCTTAAATTGGAAGCAAGAGATTTCCCACTTAAACAGATCTGATAAACTTGATCAAGGGGTAAACTAGCAAGATTAAATCAAGGCAGCTCCAGAGAAGGCCTCAATCCTTGAGGGACACTGAAGAGCCGATCAATGACCAAAGTAGCCTCACCCATTCTTGAGTGAGAAAACGTTCGTCAGTACTAGGCAGAAGCATCCCGAGTTACTCCAAACCCAGCAGAGGTAGAGGGTGTGCCAGGCTGCACTGAAGACTCATGGCCCTCTGCTGGAAAACTAGAGTTCGTACCCAAGAACAGTCCCAGCAACATAATTAGAGGTTGATGACAGACCAGGACATTGGTCAACATTTGGAGAAAGATCTCTGGCACTGACCAAATTGAAGACTAAAATTACCATTTTCTTGCCTCTATTGATCGATGAGGGGAGGGGGCAATTGCCTGTGCAGGTGGATATGGAATACCAGTCCCTCCACCACTAACAGTCTGCTGCATGCAATGACCTAAAGAGGTACCATATCCTCAACATGGCGTACCGAAGCACCCAGAGAACGGAGCAGCAGCCTACTATCCAAGTAGGAAAGGGGAAGGAGGGCACCCAAGCTCCAACACACGGCCAACAGGTGTACACTGTCCCAACTGGTTACCAGTCTACCCAGGAGGATCCTGGCTACAGCCTCAGCCTTGTGCATCCTCCTCCTTAGGGGGTCCAAACACAGGGCCAAGGTCCCAGTCGCCAAAGGGCCGATATCACCTGGATGTCCCCTACTCCCAGAAAGAGAGGTGGCATTGTAAAGAGCTCTTCCTTTAGAACTACAACTGGCCTCCAACATACTTCTTAAAAGGAGCGTCGGAATCAGAATCTGAAGAGGACGACGAGTAAGGGGACTAAAATTACTTTTGATGTTTACTAACCCTCACCTCAAGACTGCAAGCAGAGAAGTCGAGGTCTGAGGAACAAACTTCTATGAAGCTCCCCCAAGGGTAAAAACCACATAGGTTACTCCAACAGGGACCACTAAACTGGAGAACACTGTCACAGGAGAAACAGTAGGCATACGTACTAGGCCTTGCAACACAGACAGAGTTAAGGTCATAGGCACAAAAGGGAAAGTAGTTTTGGGCTTCGGGAACCACAATAACAGTGGCGGGGGTAACAATAGGCACCAGGCCATACACATTTTATAGGCCCAAAAGCTAATTTGCACTAAACTTCGGTTATGGCACTTACTGGTGTTGGACTTTTTCGATGGCACCATTACACCATGCCCTTCTTACAATCTCCAATGCTGTACAGAAATCCCTTGATTGTGGTCGGGAAGTTCGTATGATTGGCCTTGATTTTAGTGCTGCCTTTGACCGTGTTAATCATGAGGCCCTTGTTTTCAAACTGAAACAGTTGGGAGTGGGTGGGTCGTTTCTTAGCATTATTATTGATTTTTTAAGTAATAGATCTCAAAGAGTTGTTGTTGATGGGCACCATAGTGATTATAGGAATGTGATATCCGGTGTTCCACAGGGTAGTGTTCTAGGCCCATTACTTTTCATACTATATACACATGACATGTGGTTTGGCCTAGAAAACAAGCTTGTTGCATATGCAGATGATGCTACTCTCTTTGCATCAATTCCATCCCCTGAATGTAGATCTAGGGTTGGTGAATCCCTTAATAGAGATTTAGCTAGAATTAGTGCATGGTGCAAATTATGGGGTATGAAGTTGAATCCTAACAAAACTCAAAGTATGATTGTAAGTAGGTCAAGGACGGTGGCTCCTCAACATCCGGATCTCAGTATTGATAATGTTTCTTTAAATATGTATGACTCTTTCAAAATTTTAGGTGTGATTCTCGACAGTAAATTTACTTTTGAGAAACATATAAGGTCTGTGTCTTCTTCAATTGCACAAAAAATAGGCTTATTGAGAAAGTCTTTCAAGATTTTCGGTGATCAATCTATTCTGAAGAAGTGTTTTAATTCTTTCATTCTACCTTGTTTTGAGTATTGTTCTCCTGTCTGGTCTTCAGCTGCTGATTCTCATCTTAATTTGTTGGACAGAAACTTACGGTCTATTAAATTTCTTATTCCTGATCTAGATATTAATCTCTGGCACCGTCGTTCAATTAGTTCATTATGCATGTTGCATAAGATTTTTCATAACTCTGACCATCCTTTACATTCAGATCTCCCTGGACAATTCTATCCTGTTCGTAATACTAGGCAGGCAGTTAATTCTAATAGCCAGGCCTTCTCCATCACGAGACTCAATACTACGCAGTACTCTAGAAGTTTTATTCCAGCTGTTACCAAGTTGTGGAATGATCTTCCTAATCGGGTGGTTGAATCAGTAGAACTTCAAAAGTTCAAAGTTGGAGCAAATGCTTTTTTGTTGACCAGGCGGACATGAGTCTTTTTATAGTTTATTTATGACATATTTGTTTTTTATGCTGTTAATAGCTTATATATGACATGTCTGTTTTGACGTTGTTACTGTTTTTAGAATGATTTATTGTTAATTTGTTCTCTTCATTTATTTATTTCCATATTTCTTTTCCTCACTGGGCTATTTTTCCCTGTTGGAGCCCCTGGGCTTATAGCATCTTGCTTTTCCAACTAGGGTTGTAGCTTGGATAGTAATAATAATAATAATAATACAATCACAAGTGTGCAAACCTTCACTGTCCTCTTATTTCTAGCTAAAGTAAGTACAGTAACCTCTCTATAACTGCTTATTCATTGCGTACTAAGATTGTAATCTGGGTATCATATCAATCCCAGCAATAAAATTAGGGCCCTTACGCTAAGTGGTAGGCATGGTAAATCATTGGATTCACTAAGGGCAAAGGGGATTTTCATTGGGAACACCAGCACTGGAGGTCACAAACACAAGGTTCACTGGCACTGAACACACACCAAGTCACAGGTGTCACCACCTGGATCATGTCCATTGGGAACATCAAGAGCAAGATAGCTTCAGCCATCACCTCCCTCAAGAAAGACAAGGCATGCAAAGCTTTTAGATTAAAATCATCATTAGAAGTCTGCAGGGAAACAGGAAAAGATCTTCTAGTGTCTCTTGGAGAGCAGCGATCACTGGGGTAACATGCCTAAGTCTGAAAACTAGCAGACAAATCTAAAATCTCCCTAAGCTTGCCACATATTCCCCAAGGCTGGTCCAGGGGCATATATACAGAAGCTAAGACGACAAAAAGTTTCTTCAGTGCTATTTTGGACATTAATAAGGCTGACCACAGAAGACGTGGCTGCCTTCTTCCTTCTCAAAGCTTACACCCGTCACTTCAAGAGGTCAGGACAAGCACCGAGCACACTGACCATTGCAAACAATCATAACCTCTTACAAGCAGTAATGTGTGTGTGTATCTACAGCCAATCTGGCCAATTACCAGTTGCAGCAGCCACTTTTCCCTAGCAAGTACGAAACTTGCTTCCATCACAAATCCAACAACCAATGATCCTGAAAGAAACAAGGTAACTATTAAGCCTTTGGGAAAGTCGCAACAGTACGTCCGTATGTGTTGTGGCCGAAGACAAAAGAAGTCTTTAGACAGGGCTAACCACCTGATATTAGCTATCTCTAACAAATTTAACCATAGTTCCAGCTCCGATGAAGGTATTCCCAGTTTTAAAAGACGAAAGTTTTGTACACGTAAGGGAAAAAATTGACAATTTCATGTTCAACATAGAATTCTGCTAAGTTTTAATTTTAATTTACTATTCCAAGTCTATCTTTTAACATAACTAAAGTCAAATAATGTACACAAGTTTATGGTATCATAAGAAAATCATTAATATCAATATACAGTATAATGTAAACATGCTTAAACAGTGAGCGATATGAAAATGAAAAACTTACCCTTCTCCTCAGTCCTCCTCCCTCAGCTTCAGATGTTGCAGGAGACCCAGCCTATTTAAAACACACATTTTAGTTCATTTATAGTAGCCAAAATTAACAATACTCATTTTTCAAATCAGAATACACCTTTAAAGGAAAAAAAGCTCTCTGAAAGTTTGAAATTTAAAAATACAGTTAAAGGTAGTCTTAAAATAAAATCATTCACTAGCTGTAAAACATAGGAAATCATTTTAAACTTAAAACTATGCAAAATATTTCATAAAATACAAGAGACAGCAAATTTTACTTGTGAGTCAACTTTAATTCATAACCATTACTTGAGTGTGTTCTAAAAAAATTACCAATGAAGTCTATTTCAGTCACAATTGTGCTTAAAATCACTTCATTTATTATAGTTAATATGGGGATCATTTACTTAAAACTATTTCTTCCCTTAAAAAAAATTAAACAGCTAAACCCATTTTTTTCCTTCAATAAATGAATAATCTACAACAAGGGCCTATAAACCAAATGATAAGTACAATAAAACTGATGTTCTGCTTAATGATTATTTTAAAATGCTTTAACAGCAAAGAATTTTAAATCATTTGATGAAAAAAATTCAGTTTAATGGCAATTTAAAAAAAATATATATTCTTATCAAAATAAACTTCAAAGTTGTAGCCAGAGCAAAGTTAATTCTAGAAGAAGTCTAAAAATCCTCAAATCTCTTATACATGTACGATTCAAATTCATATAAAGAAATAGTATTAGATAAAATAGTCCAAATAGTCAGCAAGCTATAACTACAATGGTATGGTCTAAATTAGGTAATACGTTGTGAAAAAAAATTAAAAACATTATCATAATTATTAATAATAAATATTCTAACCATGTCATCAAGCAACATTGACTAATAGGGGTAGTAAAAATATTCTTTCTTAACTAATATATATTAGATCTTTGCATATTAAAACTAAAATTGAATAGAATGTCAAAATTCTGAAAAATCCTTTAAGAATTTTTTTCAAATTCATATACATTGTAGATTGAAAAGTGGACAATGAAAATATATTTGATTGGAACTGTTCACTGTCTGCATTCTGGAATTGAGTATACAGCTTATTCATCAAATAGTCATTGTTCACGATTTAAATTTTTTTTAATTTTGTTAGCTCTAATTGGAATTGGTGTATATTGGTTTCCAAAAGACTTAAAAAGCTATTTAGTAGCTGTCAGTTGCTTACCTCAAAATTTTCAATTTCACTTTGTATGGTTACTATAGTTGCCACAAAGATTCATTGCGAAATAAGCCCCTGATGATGTCATATCCAATCACATTAGCATTATTCACTACATCTCCTTACAAATTTTAAACTATACTTAACTTGAAATCACTTTAAGGGGATGTGTTATGACCGCTGTTAACGCGGGAGACGACATGATTAGCTATGGTGTCATAAGGGGGTGGGACTTATTACGACAGGAATCTCTACGACGACTAGGTCACAATGAAGAGAAAAAAGTTTTATCACTTTCACTTTGCAAGGATTTATTTATAGAGGACTAGATTACTTCCAGTGCAAATTCTAATCCATTTATTGCAATTTCAATATAAGCTTTAAAATATTGCTTTAGATTTTATTTCAAGTTTAAAATAGATAGTAAAGTTGCTTTGTATAGCAACATTGTGTTCCTCTGACAGCTCACAGATTTGTACTGTACTCGATTGATTTTTTAAAATATGTTTAACACTGTATTGCTTCTATCCTATGTATATAATGTATTTTCTAATTAAAGTGCATATAAAAAGGTGAATTGAGATCTTTGTAGTTGGCTTACTTCAAGTCTCTCAATTATAGTTTAATATCCAATCCTCTTCGAATACATACCTTTATCAAATATGACAGTTTTGTATCAAAAACTGAAAGCTTACTGCTGAGGGCCAGGTATCTAATTTTCAGGTCTCTAGTTAGTGTACCAAGCTTTTTGGATATCAAAAAAATTATGGCAACAGCTGCCATTTCAGCTCTCACCCTTGTTAAATGCAGCTTTTTAAATGACCAAGTTGGTCGAGAGTATATCTATTTCTATAAACCTTCCCTGATGTTTATATTGCTTTAATCTCTGGAAGTTTGGAATGTTGATGTTATCCATTAAAACTAAAGAAATTTAGTTTTCTTTTCATCATTATAACTCTAGTAAAGCAATGAGACATACTAACACCTAACAATAACATGCTGTGCATGTCGTATAGCTTCTTCAGTCTAAAGTCGAAATGGGACAAACACATTTACTCCGCAGCTCCAAATGTCAAGTTTTTTCCCCTTTATACTTTATTGGTTTTAAGTTGTCATCATCGGATTTTTTAGGATTCTCATGTCCCATGGCGGGGACAATTTTTTTCATTTTGGAGAACCTTGTAGGGAGTGCGTAGACATCACTGCTCCTTTCTGGGAAATATGTTTCATGATCACAAAGTTGAAACCTAAAAAAAAGCCTACTTTTAGTTTAGGGGAAATCAAAGAAATCTATCTGTTTATACAGGAAATAATAACACCACTCCAGCCTTGACTTTGTTATAGCCTAACGAGTTTAGATAGTCACAACCTCATTAAAAGTTTAATGGAATTACTTTCATTGTGGAAGCTCAGAAGACCATTAGGTTTTAGAATCAGGTTCTGGCTTAACCTTCCCTGTTTCAAACCATAGCCAAACTGCTCTAGTAGTAGCTAGGGATTCTAGTGCACCATTCAGTAAAGTATGGATGATGCACAGTACATCCATGATTCACGATACTCTTAAGTGTCTCAAATTCTTTATCTATTTTAAACCATTCTGCTGCAGAAACCTTGCATTCCCACATTTTTAGCCACTCTTTAGACATCTACAATTTGTGAGGCAGAAGATCGAGATGGTAGCTTGGATTCTTAAATCCCTCCTTTTGCTAAAATAAGTCTCTCTATGCAACCACTTACCCCTTATTTACAGAGATGATAGTCTAAATATCATATTACCCCTTAAATTGGAAATCCAGCTTATGCTAACAAATGTGTGACAATCACAGGGGATTATCTCAGTTTCTTTGATTTGAATATTAATACCCATCTCTGTTTGCAGTTGCTTTGCAGGGGTGGGGAGCAACTCTGGTTCATTTGCATCTCTCCAGGAAACAGACCCTGCGGAGGCAAAATTGCTAAGAATTACTAACTATATTCAAACCTTCAAGATCAGGAACCAGTAGTGGTAGAAAAGACAAGTGGCAGTGTTTTTGGACAATACGATGGCACTAGCTTACAACCGAAACCAAGTGATTACAAGATTTCTAGCTTTGTACCAGATAGCTGTGCTGTTAGCCTCGGCGAGTCAGAGATATTACTCTGATTCTTCCGTTTATTCTGGGAAAATCAAACATCTTGAGAAATAAATTAAGCAGAAAGTCATATCTTGCCAAGCAAATAGTGTCTGCATCCAGTGATATTTTGAGAGATTTGGGAGACTGTAGGGTTGCCAGAGTATAGACATGCTTGCAACATCATTGAACTAAAGGATTTTTTTGTTCACCTGTGCAGGATTCCTTAGCATGGAAGGTAGATGTCCTGTTACAAGACAGGCTGAATCTTATTCTTAATTAATCCACCACCTGCCATGATTTGACAGGTTTTAAACAAATTCAGGATCTCTGCGAACAGAACACTAATGGCTCCCTTTTTGGCCACAGAAAGAATAGCTCACAGATCTGTACCCCCTGTTGTTGGAATGGTAAAGAAGATTGGTGTACAAAGCCAATCGGCTCAAACAACAACTCTTAAAGGTGAATCATCCAAACCCATCCATGCTACATCTGCCTGCATGGAGACTGTCCACCATATCCTCAAACAAATAGGGTTTTATAAACTCTTGACGCTCTACTATAGGTCCATAAAGAGTCTGCCGATATTTTACTGCACATCAAACAATAAGATGTTTATTTTGATTGGTACAAAAGCTAAGAATCTCTCACTGACTAGAACTAGCATGGATAATTTTCTAATTTTAATGGTTATTTTTTTATAAGAAACTTTCAATGATATCAATTAAGAGAAAGACCCATGCTCAATTCTATTCTCGAGCATCTGAGATTAGAACTTCCCATTTCAGGTATTAAAGAAGATGTATTTAGGCTTGGACCATTTAGTATTGAAAGACCAAGTTGTAAGGTAAATTCTGGAATTGGAATGCTTATTCCTCTTACTGGCTCTCCAAGCACAGCAGTTGAGGTCTGAGCGACCATCAAAGACAATGCTTCCCCTAGGAAGAGAAACCACACAGGTAGCTCCAACAGGAGCAACAATGCTTGAACAACCCTCAAGTCACAAGTGAGGGATTAGGCAAACTCGCAAGGCCCCACAATACTGCCACTAGCGGTTCAGGGCCAAGAAACCGGCCAAAACACGGCCACACAGGTCGGATGACTGACATGGGGTAAGCGGTGGGAATCAGTGGGACCAGGTCAGGGATCAGGATAACCGAGGAAAGGGATAGCTCTTGCCTTAGTCTTAGCTTTGCCTTTCTTACGTATACTTACGCATCTTGCCTGCCAGGCCAGGAGCTACCATCCCAGACTTTCCAGCATTTTTTGGCTTAAGGGGGGAAACACCAGAGTTCCTAAAACTGGAGGAACCATCATGCCATTCACCACAGAGTATGGGGAGAAGTAGCCTTGCCTACTAGCTTCAACAAAATCATGGAGAGCCTGCCAGAAAGATGACTTCTTTAGGTCAAAATCTGTCAACAGCCTAAACAGTCACATGCAAAGAACTTCCACTCTGAAGGGGTGCGGCAAACTGAAGTTCATTACACACCCGCAGAACCTTAAAAACTGGTCTGTAGATCAGAGGGTTCCAAACTACTATATTCCCCCAGGGGGCTGATCCAAAGGTGTATGCACAGAGGTGACAAGAGCCTCCACAACCCCCAAGGAGACCAAAGCAGTGAAAGACTTCACTAGAGTCTTCTTGGACATTGCCCAGTCAGACCCAGATGAAAGTATCACTTTTTTCTTCTCCTTCAGGCCATATGAATGCCACTACACTAGACTCAACGACCTACACTCGGCGCAAGGGAATGATTGCGAACATGTTCTCTACCAGACACACAGGGAGTGCGATCTTCTGCCAGTTTAGCCATAGACCAGTTGCAGCTTCCACCCATCCACCATAACATAAGAACATTCCATCACTAGCAACCACAATAGATTCTTGAAAAGCAAAATACTTTTTAAGGAGCTGTCTGTACATGTGTACACGGTAGCGACCTAATCAAAAGTGAAGGCTCTCCCGATGGAAAGGGGGCGGGGCTACTTGTCCTGCACCCTCGTCAACTGGATACACTCATTATCCAACTAACGACTTTCCAGCTCATGCTGTATCAATCTCCCTAATTAAAGGATGGAGTTTTGTATCTCGTGTAAGAACAATTCAATATGATGACAAATGTCAAAATACAAATGTATAGGTTTTGATGACAGTCCATTGGATTGAGAAGAATATAAACTGAAAAAACCATATTCAAGTGGACTTCTCCGACCGTTGTGCTCTAGAACTTTTATATTACACAATTTAAATATAAATCAAATTGTAAAAAAACTTGTTTCACCTACCCCAAACACTGACTCAGGATGTTTAGCATGATATAAACAATAGTACTTTCTGTGTCCATTAAGGGCAATCACAGTCCCTATAGTATTTTTAGGGTTGATGTTGAGATCACGAGGCTCTGGTAAACCCAAGATAAGGATGCGCTTATACCACTCCATAGCTGATGCTCTCTCAATGTTCAAAAATGAAAACATAAGTGTCTTGTTTCTGAAAAACAATGCATATGTATATAAAGGCTTGATTTGCTCTCATATCTAAAACAAATTTTAAATTCTAAACATTTCTTTCAAAATTTGCTACCTTAAGTTTTTTATTAACATTCCACTTACAAGGCAACTGCTTTGATCATATAAGCTGAATTCAGTGCTCACTACATCATAAATTGTAATTGGTAATGCAAGAAGACAGTCGGAAATTTAGTCATGGCTACTGTATTAGACAAATGTAAAATTCTAATTTGTTTATCCAATGAGAAATTACACACCAAATAAATGTATTACCATAAATGGGGGTACTATTAAAAGTTGGACCTTTATGCTTAGCGAATTCTGCACGAGCGACTTGATGAGGCCTTTTTGACACTGCTCATTCTGCTGCCGATCCATTAAGGTGCAGCACTATTTCAGAGGGGCTCATGCAATTACCAAGCAGTTGAAGAATACATTAAAAACTGTATTCTTCAAATCATTTTCTTATTCTATTTCTTAACTACAGTATAAGTAATTGATCACTATTAACATTATCATCATTATTATTATTATTATTATTATTGTACTACCTAAGCTACAACTTGTTGGGAAAGCAGGATGCTTTAAGCCAAAAGGCTTCATGGGGAAAAATAGTCCAGTAAGAAAGGAAATCTGAAAATAAACTATACGAGACGTAATTAATAAAGAATATACAATATCTTCAGATTAGTGAGTGTTGAAATAGATCTGTCATATATAAACTATTAAGAGACTTATGTCAGCCTTCTAAACAAAAACATTCGCAGAAAGTTTGAACTTAAGTCTCACAGATTCGACTGCCAGATTAGGACAATCATTCCACAAACTGGTAGCAGTTGGAATAAAACTTCCACTGTAGTGTCGAGCCTTTCAATGGAGAAGGCATGACTGTTAAAGTTAACTGTTTACCTAGTACTGTTCTATGTACAGGATGGGGCTGTCTGAGAAGATCCAAATGCAAAATTTGGTCAGAGTTATGAAAAATCTAAAGCAACATGCATAAAGAACTTAGTGAACAATGGTTCCAGAGATTAATATTCAGATCAGGATATGAAACCTAATGGACAATAGTTGTTGCCCAACATTAAGAAATGAATAACCAGCTGAAAACCAGACAGGACAATGATACTCGAAACAAGGCTTAATCAAACAGTCAAAACATTCCTTCAGATTACATTGGTCAACATAAATAACACTTTCTCAATAAGCTATTCTTTGTGTAATTGAAGAAAGATTGACAGCATTTCTCAAATGTAAATTTGCAATTGATAATCGCATATAAAATTTTAAGGGAATTTTATATATTCAAAAAAACAATATTAATGCAGAGATTTGGAATTTGATGAGCCACTGTCCTTGACCTACTTACATACTAAATTTTGTTATAGTTTAACTTTAAGACCAATAATTTGCACCATGCACTAATTTTAACTAGATCTCTCAGGGGATTCAGCAGTTTTCTATGCCAAACCACAAAGTATATACAGTAGTATATACAATATATGGAACACCAAAAATCAAATTCCTATACTCACTATGGTGTCCAACAACTCTTCAATCTATTACTTAAAATAGTTGGCCACAGAAGATGCACTAATCTCACTTTCAGCAGGTGGGTCGCAGCTGTGAGACTACTTCCAAAAAAGTAGTAAGGGCCTTGGGAAAGGAAGGGACATGCAACTGCTTCTTCCCTTTCCCAGTCATATCAGAATGCAAAAGAACTACTGTAGAACGAGGACCTATCGTTAACTGCAACTACTGTAATCTAGGCCAAGCAGGAGGAGGTAACATCAGGCATTGGGCAGCAAAAATGGCAGCAACTGGAGACTGGGACAGCTTCTCTGTGGACAAAATGCCCTCGAAGCATAGAGAAGACCACAGCGCCTTCACAGCCAAGGACTTGTCCTCGTCAACATCAAGTTTGCTAAAGACTGAAGGGGAGGGGTTTCTTTATCCACTGCAGGAATAAAGTACATCCATTTCATACTAAGCTAGCGAGTACATTAGATCTGCATGATTCTTCTTCACAGACATCCTAGAGGGGGGAGGGGGGGAAGGCTCAAGGATTAGAATACCCGAGGACAATGGGTGAGAACAAGCAGATCTCTTTGTCCTCTTTCTTCAGTCTGTTGCCATATTCTACCCAATTTGGGAATGAAAATTCATTACAACCCTTGCCGGGGTAAGAATGCAAGTAGTAATCCCCCCCAAAAGAAGTACAAGGAAGGGAGTTTAACCTAGGTCATACTCATGAAGGTGCCGCACTTTTGGCTAGCTACACTAGGGCAGACAGCAAGCTTGCATGTTACTACTTCATTCCGCAAACAACAAGCAGACTGTCGAGATAAAGAGAAGATTAAAGCAGCCAGGTTGGGAAGACCACTACATCCTACAATTCGCTGGATGAAGTCAAAAGGGCCTTACAAGTGTACTAGCTACTTGACTAATTCCCCACCACCAACCAGTAACTACTGACACCTTGTTATCTTTTCAACAGCCAAGATTTTAGTTTTGCTAAGATCATACTCCTATTAAAGAAAGAGGTTTTGTATGCAAAATAAAAAAATTTTTAAAAGCAATTTGTATTTTTCCTAGCTATAAAAACCTGAGGGCTTCAAAATAAGGGAAGTTTTCAGCAGAGCTGGAACAGACATTGAATGCTTTAACAAGATAGGTAAAAACAGGTAGTGCACTCTAGCGAATAGCCCCACCCACCCGCCTACCATTGACTTCATTTTTGACCTTAAGCTCAGGACAGAGGCTTGGTTAAGTAAGTTTAGCTTTGAGGGGACCATCTGCTATATCATGTATTTTTTGTTTTAATTATTCAAAATACATAATTTCCATATATGTTTTAGATATATATAATACTTTCATCATACAAAAATTTTAAGTTATTTGAGCAAAAAATTATAGATTAGCAAAAATTCAGATAGCGATTTCCCCACTAATATGACACAATTTTATTGAAAACCATACTATAAAACCTACTTTATAACCCAAATATTTCTGAGAATTTTTAGAATTTTTTTTAGATTTCTATTTTCTTCGTCTACACGGAAAAAAAATGCCATAAAAAAAGGAAAAAAATTCTATCACACAAAACTCTGGAATTTTTATTCCTCTTTCAAATGGTATCATTCTCTCTAAAATTGAACAATAAATAACCAAGAAACTGCTACCGACATGCAAATAAGTATGTTTTTGAGTTATAAGCTTCCAAAGATTTGCTAAAGATTTTTGCTTTATTCTTAGAAAAAAAGAGAAAAATAACATAACGTTACTTTGCACTTTTATTGTTTATTCCTACATGCAGGCTCCCTAAAGAGGTATTTAAACTACACTTAAGGGTTTAAATACACTTGGTGTAAGGGTGTCATGAGTTGCCAGTGGCCTCTCATTGTTGCCATTTTAAGTTAGAATTTTCCAGCTTTGTACTCCTTTTGATGTTTCCCTCTCTCGGTTCTTTTTAAGACGCTCTCTGCTTACTTTTTGTTCTTTCTTTGGCCTTGGGTAATTTAGGCCTTGCTATAGTTCATGAGGACATTGTAAAAGCACAATGTACATACAAACTGCAAGTAAATAAACACACGTGCATCATAACTTCTATGTGTTTGGAGATACTGGCAACTGGCTGGTCTTCTCTTGGATCGTAGTTTGCCTACCCTCTCCCAATGCCTTCCAACTATGCCAGACATACAAGATTTTGAAAAGTGAAAAAAATCACTGTACATATGCAAAAATAAACAATGATTATTCAAACAATGATTATTCTGCCAAACTGTCATGCAGAGGATGCAGTTAGGATGTTGTCATCATTCAAAGACCACTTTATCTTCATTATTTGTAGAAATATTTGGTCCTGGTTGGTAACTTTATCTAATTAGTTTTCAAGGCGCATGCCTTATGCATTGACTCACAAAACCAAAAAGAACATTGTTCGTTGACACCCTTCTTTGTCCTGCCTGTGCTAATCAAAAGGCACTGACACTCCGGCCATAGGTGTCATGTCCTATTTAGATAGTACCCTAGAGCCATCAGAGCACACAAAAGCATCTTTTCTCAATTGCTACCAGACACTTTGCACATAGAGGGGATAGAGGGTTTCTTAACCGAGGTCATACACCGAAGGATTCTGGGTTTGGCAATGAACTCAGCCACAAAACTAAGAGACTACCTTCCAACCATCAGCATGGGTGACTAAATAGGAGACCACAAAATTCACATACTCTCTTCGTCAAATCTGTCCGACGACCTTCTCAAAGGGGTACATGTAAAAGCTTTGAGCACCAGGGTCACATCTTGCAACAGTGGTCGGAGGTCCTGGGTGGGCAAATTGCTTGAAGCTCCTCACAAGCATAGAAAACTCCCAGGAAGAGGAAAAGTCTACACCCTTCAGCCAATAGCCTACTTTCAAGACTGAAGGGTAGCATTTTACATCTGCAACCAAGAGGCATTTCTCTTGGTGAAGGAAGAATAGGAGTTTTTCTCTGTGAAGGAAGGCTAGGAAATCTGCAATCTGCACTGGAGATGCTCTGACTGAAGAAGTATCCCTTCTAAGAGGGTTACTGGGTCCTTAGACTGGCCAGACAGTACTACATGGGATAATTCTCTCTGGTTACCGCTCTGTTTTCCTTTGCCGATACACTGAATAGCCTGGCCTTTTCTTTCCACATTCTCCTCTGTCCTCTTACACCTGTCAACACCGAGATTACCCAATAATTCTTCCCTCAAGGAGTCAACTAATGCACTAATTGTTCAGTGGCTACTTTCCTCTTGCTAAGGGTAGAGACCCTTTAGCTATAGTCAGAAACTTTACTAAGAGAAGGAAACCATTTTTCTCTAGTCTTGAGTAGTGCCATAGCCTCTGTACCATGGTCTTGCCCGGTCTTGGATTAGAGGGCACACTCAGGCACACTATTCCATCTTATTTTTCCTCCTATTTTACATTGCTATTTATTACTTCTTATAGCCTATATAGTTTATTTCCTAGTTTCCTTTTCTCACTGGGCTATTTTCCCTGTTGAAGCCCTCACGCTTATGTCACCCTGCTTTTCCAACTATGGTTGTAACTTTGCAAGTAATAATAAAATAATAAAAATAAAAATAATAATAACACCAATCACCAATTGCTAAGTCTTGCTCTGAAGAGATACTGGGTAACTTCCAACTGTGAGGTTCCAACGACTTCCTGGATTGGTAGTACTTCCGAAAGTGCAGTTGACAAAAGTGGACTATTGTGGTTGTTCTCTCCAGATCTAGTCTATCTGTGCTAAAAAACTGAGATTTCACCCAACATGTGGCCATAAGGATGCCACCAGGATTATTTGAGTCCTCGCATAATACACACTTGGTTGATCAGTTAGCATCCAAGTGATTTCATGGGTGTTTGAAGGAATTTTCAAACACTAGCCTTGGGTCTAGGAGGGGGGAACAGAATATGTTGTTGAGTTTCCTTCTCTGGAAAGCTTCACAGAGCAGGATGCTTATCTGCCATGCAAGAATGCAGGGACTACTCCAACCCTACAACCTACCACTGGAAACAGAGTGTGTGTGTGTGTGTGTGTGTGTGTGTGTGTGCTAGTACAGCTGTCTTGCCCAGATTGCACCTGCCTAACAACTACACAGTATGAAATGCCTTCATTCTTAAAATGCTTGCAGGACTATAAATACTGCTTGCATTTCAGACATTGATGTGCAAATGCTTTTCTCTTGACCACATTGCCCACCATTCCTTTAATGCATCTAAGAACAACTGAAGCCTGAATGTCCAGAGATGGGAAGTCAAGTGGGGCTCCCCTATTGAAGTTTATCTTGTTCAACCACCAGGAGAGATCGTTCCAAGCCGCCCCCTCACCGGAACAGGAAGTTTTGGGGAATCCCTGTAGGCTGACCACAGATTCCTAACACCAGGAGGAATCTCTGATGAAAGCACATATGGTGTGGAATGAACTTCTCCAGTACTCCCTGTCTTGCTGGGAGTGCTCTTTTGAACAGGACTGGTCTAATTACCTCCGAGCTTCTTGGTGTGATTGCTTGAAGGAAAAGCTCTCTCTTCCCACAAGTCTACAGCATGTACAAGTAGTTCAACCTCTGCTTGGATATGAGATTCCACTTTTCCCAGCTTATCACCTGAGTGGACACCTGAGGAGCAGTACACAGCTAGAAGCAACAATATTGAATTGGTACACCATACCATAGAGGGAGAAAGAGGTAATTCCAAGAGAGCTTATAATTGGGTATTCAAAGGTATGCATCCTTTAGATTCACTGAAAACAAGAAGTCTCCTCTGATGGAACTGCACATAATGTACCATTTCCATTTCCAACCCCACTCCTTTTAACACACAAACTTGACCGGTGGAAAGAGGTCAAGGACAGGTCTCCAGTCCCCAGTTGACTTCTCTAGCAGGTAGAGTCGTCTGTAGACACCGTCTCTCAACTCAAAACACTTTCTTCCTAAACAACCATTCCACTTTTGTCCACTAGATCAAGGCTTTTGTGTTGGAGGATTACACGAGAACACTATCAGTATGGAAAGAAGAGGGGGGGGGGAGCACAGTCCAGAAAGGTAGCAACTATCAATCCTGAAGGACACTCACTACCTATGGTTTGGCCAAGTGTGCGCGCCAGGTTACCCAATGGCCATATAAGCATCCTCCTACTCTTGGCAGCAGGAGAGGGAACCTGTTCAACATTTTCCTCTTAAGTTTCCCTCTTCCCAGTGGCCCCCCTCCTGGAAGGACCAGGTTGGGTGGCTCAAAGGGTTGTGCATGCACAGGATCTCTTTGGATTGAAGAGGTTGCAGGCATTCTTGGTTGGGGTCTAGAAAAAGGCCCAAAGGTTGAACCCAAGGGTATCGCTGCATATCCTTTAGAACTGACAGGGCCCTTAAAGGAGAGTGCATCCTAGATCAGATAGTCCTGCAAAGCCATTCTCCCCTTCACTGCCACCTGCATGAGACTCCTTGAAAGAGAAACAGACTCTCGTACTGATGTGTTCCCGAGCGTCAGAGCTACCTTGGAACCAATTTGTTTTGAGAATTGGGACAAAGGCATCGCTCCTCTTCAAAACCTAGTTGGCCCACTGGTTTGCTAACCAAGGTGCCAGAAGGTCCCTGCCTTCCCTCCAGACAGCACACAACTAACTTCTCTAAAGACTCCGGGGTTGATAATCCCACTGACTTTGCAAAGTACATCACCACACCTGACCACTGGTCATGTCATGAGAGCTTGAAGGGAGGCCCTGACCAATGATTTGGCAACCAAGAAAGATGTGCCATTAGACTTTGAAAGTCTAGCGTACACTGACGGGTCAACCTAACGAGTTGATGGCGCACCTTTCTCTGACAAGCGAACCTAGAGAGGCAATGGTAAACCTTTCTCTAGCACAGAGCTTTCTCTACCTCGAGTGTGGGGGGGAGAGACCTTGTTTGACTGATTGAAAGCGAGAGTTTACAGATCTGACCAACTATCAAAGACTAACCTAGCCAGATCTGACCAGGCCAGCACCAGGGATTGGTGCCAATCAATAACAAGCTTTCCCCAAAAGTGGGCCAAGGGCTCCTCATCCAGTTCATTATACTCCTTATTTTAAATGAGAGTGAGAACATCCACAGAGGAACAGACTCCAGATTTAACTGCATTCATCCGTACTGGGCCAAGGTCTATTACATTCGCTTGAGATTCACTTCTCCGATGCCATCCCACCCCAAATACAACTTCTCTGACCATAGGATATACACAGCAATGTAACCGTGAGCTGATAACTGACTAGGGCATCTGACAACAGCTGTGAGAGGATCTATAGCAGTGATCACGACAGTGTGCGCCGTTTCCTTCCCTCTGCTGATCGGAGCGGGAAGGAAGCCATGGCCCTGTGCCAATGGCCATCTTGCTGTACACACAAGCTTAATGACTTCCTAAAACGATACAATCATCTTGGCATGAGAACGGAACAGCAGTCCACTATTCAGGTAAGAAATGAGGGAAGGTACAGATGCTTCTCCAACACATGGCCAACAGAAGGTGCTCAGGTCTGTGCATCTCTGCCCTGCTGAGCTATCAGGTATCTTGGAAAACCTGGGCCATGGCATGGGGTTATGATGCAGGTAACATTCACGGTCCGAGCCCATGTATTGGCCTTGGGAGATGAAGCACTGGTCTGGGACTGCGACCTCTGATATTGTTTTACCTCCCAAAAAATGTGTGTTGTTTAAGGAGCCCTCTCAAAGCTATGGCTGGCGTTCCTGGACCTCTAGGACGACAACGACTTACGAGGAGCATCAAAATCCGCATCAGTAGACAGAGGAGGCAAACAAGAAAGAATAATTACAGTATGCCAGTTTCTTCCTTTTACTAACCCCCACTTCAGATTTTGCAAGCAGAGGAGTCTAGGTCCAAGCTTCCATTGACAACGAAGCTCACCCCAGGTGAGAAACCACTCTGGTTGCTCCCAACAGAAATGACAACACTGTTAAACTCTTCTTGGGGTCTGCAACACAGACATGGGCTGGGATTACAGGCACAGAGCAGGAAGGGCCCTTGACACCTGGAATCACAGGCATAGGGGCCGAGGTGACGAGCATAGGGGTTGGAACGAGACACAGGAGTGACACCATGCACCAGGTGGAACACTGAATTTATGCCCCGGAGCAAACTTGTACCAAACTTTAGTAACTGCACCAACTTGTGCTGGAGACTTCTCTCCCACAGGAATAGGTACAACTACAGGGGACCAGAACTTTACAGTCCTTTTGGACTTTGGGACCAAAGGAGATCACCACTGGGGTCACCACCAGTGGGATTCATTGCTTCATCCACACTTGAAATCACAGGCACCACCAGGGGACCCACTTGTACTAGGAACACCCGGGGTAAGGTAGTCTTACCTACTAGCTCCCCCAACATAAGAGGGTCTACCTACCAGAGAAACAGAGGGCCAAATCTTCTTTAGGCTAAACTCCTCTTCTGCAGTCTACAGGGCAACAGAAGAGCTCCAAACCTCTGTTGGGGAGTGATGAGCAGTGGGGAAACTCCACATACCTCTAAAGCCTGAAAAACCACTGATGCAGATCCAAGGTCCCCTTGATCCTGCTGCATACTCCGTGAGGACCAATGCAGGGGTATATGCAGTTGTAATAGCAATCTCACAATGAGGTAAAGAAAGAGGTGAAGACACTGGAGAAGACTTAATTCTACTTTCTCTTCAAAGCAAATGCCTGCCACTACACAGACCAGGATCTGCAATCAGCACACAGGCCTCCTACAATAAGTTCAGTGTGGATCTACAGTGATAGTTTAGCCATATACCGGTTACACACGCACACTTTCCCTTGCCAAGTATGAATCTCTTATTCACATCCATCATACATAGCAGCAATAGCCAGCATTCACTTTCTAGAAAGGAAAAGAAAAAGATCAAAGTTTTAAGAAAGGTCACAGCAGTAGGTCCATACAAGTTGCAGCCGAAGACAAAGGTGAAGTCTCTGACATGGGGGAGAGTGGGCCTATTCGTCTAAATGCACCATCTATTCTCAACTATCTCGTCAATAAATTCAACGGCTGTTTCAGCTTCACTCAAGATTTTCCCTCTAAAGTATGAAAGGTTTATATAAGTGTAGGAACTAAAGGGAATCACTCAGGAAGGAATACCAATGTTGAGAAAATGAGAAACTTCCTCTCTAATAGACCTAACTTATTGGTAATACATGAAGAGGACACAAACATCGACTGAACTGAATGCTGTATATGGCCGGATTTCACAGAAAAAAATAACTATTGGAAAACAAAAAATTCAGCCATAGTTTTATGCACCAAAGACAAATTATTTGTTTCAAGATCTTCACAGAAAGTCCTAATTAGAATCATGCTCATTTTTGCAAGTATACAAAAATTTCAACTATATATCAAATTAATGCAATTAAAGATGAAAATCAATGTTATATCCGTTTTATTTTCCCGGAACTATTAACAAGTACAACACTCGAAAATACAAAACTAAATCACTAACAACTCCAACTTTCAAACACTAACCAAATATAAAAGAACTAACGCTTAATACTTCAACTTACTTTCTATACGGCCAACAAGCTTTGTGAAATTTAGGCATTAATTTTGACCTGCTTTCTGAATCACAAAGCATAACCAATGTGCGGCAGCCAGGCTTCAACATCCGTACCAGACCATTGTAAGTTTCTCCTCGTAGCTCATGTACTTTAAGCTGAGGCTGAACTCGCAGCTTTCCAGTTGGATCTACAAATACCCCACCTGATTGGCTTACACGTTCTTCCTCTAGCTTCCTGCAATAAAAAGTAGATAATAAAAATTATTTCTAATTACATCAAAGCTATCTTTTGTATCAAAATATCAAATGGAGGAGCTCTGAAAAATTTAAAAAAATTTTGGGGGAGGTTCTGTATGGTCTCCAAGGACTTTCCTGTGAAAAGGCTAGAACAGGGAATCTAATATGACAGTATTACCAAAGAAACACTGTCTACCATACATTAGGACCAGTTTATCAATGTGCAAACCATTGACAAATGCAGAGAGAAGACCTCGCAAGTTCAGGGTCACTTGACCTTACCACAGTACCTTAGTAGCTAAAAGTCGTTTGCTATGAGCAATGTCATACATGGAGTCCCAGAAAGGAACCATCATTCCAGTTGAAGCCAGCATACCTACATCACAACATACCCTCAACTTTCATTCACATCTAGTCATCTAAGGGTACACAATGTTATCATTGTGTAATTAATCACTTCAAAAAGATTAAGTACCAATATTCAGTGTTTTCATCCCTACATTATGGGGTCAGTTGCCTTATATACCCTCTCCAATGCCTTCTCTCAAAGGCATCCTCTTCCACCAAACTATTTTCCTCCATATCTTGCATCAATCTCTCTCGCCATCAAATTTTCCGCCTCCCTCCAATTTCCTGCCCCCAAAGAGGTTCCTCCTAACCCTTCTTCCTTCCCTCCCCACAATCCATCCTCAACAAATCCCCACACCATTTCGGTCAAAAAACTTATGACCTCCAAAATCTTTACTATGCCTGCTATTGTTTGTAAATCATTTTTCAACCAGTGATATTTCCATAATCCACCTCAACATTCATCTGTTCTCTTACGCTTTGTTTACTCTTTTCCAATCCATATAATAGCACTGGTCTTTCTACTAAGCTATAGCTCTTATGTTTTAGCTTGATTGGCATTATCATCAGAATTTCATATTACATATCAAATATTTAAAAAACATATGTATGAGCCTCTCAATCATTTTTATTATTAGAATTTCTATGCAAAAGTTTCATCACTTCAAAAGTTTACATGTGTTAGCTATAAAGTTGTCCTGTAAATTTGTTTTTCATTACTGCATTGTGCAGGGAGGGAAACAGCACAAAGGAGGTCAGTGTGCAAAGGAGAGCGGCTGGTTTGAAAACCACTGGCCACAAGCAGCACCAAGCAACTCCAAATGTGAAATTTTATATAACTGGTTATACAGTTCTCTGTACCGCAAAAAAACCAACCCAGGAATAAAAAGGGCCGACTGTACATAAAACATAAAAAGAGAAGGTTGATATTCTCTTATGGACTACATATATAAAATGATACAATAAGATTAAATGATTTATAACTCCTGGATTCAGATTTTGTCTAGCAGTACAAGTATAATACCAAACTGGTTGGTGCCCATTGAGACATAGGTCTCCAGAAATATTTTTCTTTAGAAGTTGGGACGCTTGCACTTTGTAGATATTGGCAATGTAATTCATAGGTCACATTCATCAAAATAATTAAGACATTTACTAGCACAATTGCAACCACTATTCATTGAGACCTAAGTAGACAAGGCTTGACAGAAGTCTTATGATAGGCTTAGGTTTGAATAGCGTCTCAGTTTTACGATATATTCAGCTCACAAAGGGGTTTTCTGAATGGAATCCTATGTTAAGTACAGAGATATATGTAATATGAACTATACTGGACATACAAATGGAAATTTATGACAAAACTATAATACTTACACCAGGTAGGACATGACATATCCTCCAGCAACAATAAAAAGTACAGTAATAAAGATGGAGACGGCAGGAACTAGATCATCTTGGGTTACATTCTCCCTGTTGAGAAAAATAACTCTTTATTCAAAAGTCATTATACTACAAAATAAAAACTCCATGCAAGATGGACTGTTTCAATACAGCAACAAGCTAAGAATCTAATATAACGTAATTAGAACACACAATATCAAATCACAGCAGTGATAAAAAGAAAAAAAAATCAAAATATGGTTACGTCATCATCTTCACCAAATCCTATTTCAGGACAAGGACATCCTAAAAATCAAAATCTCTCTATCTGACCCTTTAAAATCTTGTTGTCAACCTGTACAACCAGAAACTAAGCTGAATGAAAGACTAAGTGCTGGATTATACTATCATTAATACAATCACAGCTTCTATCAAATACAATACTGTACAAGGAAGATGGTTTTAATTGTTTTGGTACAACAAATGCAGCACCTATATTGTAAACACAAATATAGTGCACAAATTTGAGTAATCCTGCATATCGCAGAATAAAACAGTTAACACACAAGGGCATTTCTACCATTAACTTACAGAAGTCTATGAAAGGCTGTAACTTTTAAGATATGACAAATTTGGAAGTAATTTGTATTTATCCTAACTACAAGGGTCATCACAATCCATCGCTTGACTCAGCAGCTCATGCGATCCTTTCAGGGGACAGGATTTTGGTCACGTTCCAAGGAAGAGGACTCGCTACCGAGAAGGAAAGCACTCCTCTCAGCGTCAAGATCTGGCTTAAGGCCGAGCGATAACTTTTACCCAAGGCTGAACATTTGGTTTTTCTTTTCGGGGATATAACAACACTTCAGACAAGGGTATAAAGGCACCAAACACGGAGACACCAACCTCAGAAGAATGTTCACTTTGCCTGATAGACTACGATAGAGAACATCCTGAGGTACCTATACCTCTTTTCATCACTGGTCGTATAAATCTTCGAGTGAGAAGCTGGATATCATCTAAGCGTGAAGTTGTATTAATGAGATTGCCCTGTGGTATATCTAAGTGTGTAGCTAAAGAAGAATTTTATGTTAAAGGAGGCGACTCCCTTGGAACTTCCTGCGTCAGGTTGAATGTCATGTTGAATGGAGAGTTACTTGAGGAGGTGGATCAGTTTAAGTACTTGGGGTCTGTTGTTGCAGCAAATGGTGGAGTAGAAGCAGATGTACGTCAGAGAGTGAATGAAGGTTGCAAAGTGTTGGGGGCAGTTAAGGGAGTGGTAAAAAATAGAGGGTTGGGCATGAATGTAAAGAGTGTTCTATATGAGAAAGTGATTGTACCAACTGTGATGTATGGATCGGAGTTGTGGGGAATGAAAGTGATGGAGAGACAGAAATTGAATGTGTTTGAGATGAAGTGTCTAAGGAGTATGGCTGGTATATCTCGAGTAGATAGGGTTAGGAACGCAGTGGTGAGGGTGAGAACGGGTGTAAGAAATGAGTTAGCAGTTAGAGTGGATATGAATGTGTTGAGGTGGTTTGGCCATGTTGAGAGAATGGAAAAGGCTGTCTGCTAAAGAAGGTGATGAATGCAAGAGTTGATTGGAGAAGTACAAGAGGAAGGCCAAGGTTTGGGTGGATGGATGGAGTGAAGGAAGCTCTGGGTGATAGGAGGATAGATGTGAGCGAGGTAAGAGAGCGTGCTAGAAATAGGAATGAATTGCGAGCGATTGTGACGCAGTTCCGGTAGGCCCTGCTGCTGCCTCCGATGCCTTAGATGACCGCGGAGGTAGCAGCAGTAGGGGATTCAGCATTATGAAGCTTCATCTGTGGTGGATAATGTGGGAGGGTGGGCTGCGACACCCTAGCAGTACCAGCTGAACTCGGTTGAGTCCCTTGTTAGGCTGGAAGGAACGTAGAGAGTAGATGTCCCCTTTTTGTTTTTGTTTCTTTGTTGATGTCGGCTAACCCCCAAAATTGGGGGTAGTGCCTTGGTATATGTATGTATGTATACAAACCCTAGTTCTTTACTTAGGAGATTGATTAATGTGAGAGTGCTCAGGCTATAAAAATTTTGAGCAAGGTGGCAACCAACCCCCTGCAGAAGCGCGGATGGGAGCAGTGAGGTAGCGGAAGAGTACTCCTGCCACCCCCTGCATGCTCATTAGCTTAACCACTTTTTGATTGCAAGCAGGACTTGCTCAAGGAAGAAGGTGATGGCAGGAACATTATATGTAAAGAGCTAAGATTTGTATAATTAGGAAAAATACAAATTACTTCCAAATTTGTCATTTGTTCCAACATGACAACCCTCGTTCTTAGGAGACTCACCCAAAGGTGGGTGAAGCCTCATCATATGGCTGAAAAGAAAACTTTCCATAGGACTGCCACATCTAAGCTTAAATAAGCTTAGGATGGGGATCCTGATACTTCGTAAATATGTTGGTCTTTATACCAGAGGTGCCGACACCCTGTGCAGTAATGGTCAGTGATTGAGGGACCAATGATAGTTTCTTTATAACCTCAAGTTTAACATTATGCTCATTAAGACCTAAGACCCAACACCCCCTCACAAGGAGCTTGGGGTGTCAGAATATGCAAGAATGTGAGAACCAAGAAATACTCTGACAACTAGCAAAAGGGGCTTACCAACAGTCAATGGAAACCAGCTTGCAGGGCCTCAAACGCTGTACTGTAAGAGGGGGAAGATGAAAAGAAAAGGCCAGTCATTTCTTTACATTCACCCTAGACTAAAACAAACCTCTCCCTTTGATAGATTGCTATATGCCCTATAAGGAACTAAGGAAGGTAACCACTTGCTGCGCAGCCACCACAGGGCCTTGAGAAAACTCATCTAGGGACAGGTTTGTCACGCCTTGCGGGTAGTGGGTGGAGGTGGTCATCTGACACCTCTATATACCAGTTGGAAACACCTGCAGCTCAGAAGTTCCTATTAAATGCCAGGGATGTGTTTATGCCAGACATCATGAGCTCTGGGTTGCTGCTCATGAAGAATGGAGAAAGGAGAGCACAGTCAATGACCTGCCTGAAACAAGAAAAAAATTTGTTTCTTGAAATCATCCTCTTGACCATGCCCGTATTGACAAGCAGCCAATTTTTGTGCGGGAAAGATAGTTTTGTACACTTGGGATAGCACTTTAGCACCCTCACAAGACTTCAAAATCCAGAAGGGTCCAAACCTAGGAACCACCTAACTTTTGCCGGATTAAGAGTTTCAGCGGTAAAATAAAGTAAAAAAGTAACCTGCCTCCATCCCATTGAATGAGCGATGTCAAAGGAGAAACCATGCAACTCTCTTAACCTCTTGCAAATGTTAGGCGAGAAGGAAGACTGTTTAAGGGTCATCACAATCCACCGCTTGACTCAGCAGCTCATGAGATCCTTTCAGGGGACAGGATTTTGGTCATGTTCCAAGGAAGATGACTCGCTACCGAGAAGGAAAGCACTCCTCTCAGCGTCAAGATCTGGCTTAAGGCCGAGCGATAACTTTTACCCAAGGCTGAACATTTGGTTTTTCTTCTCGGGGATATAACAACACTTCAGACAAGGGTATAAAGGCACCAAACACGGAGACACCAACCTCAGAAGAATGTCCACTTTGCCTGATAGACTACGATAGAGAACATCCTGAGGTACCTATACCTCTTTTCATCACTGGTCGTATAAATCTTCGAGTGAGAAGCTGGATATCATCTAAGCGTGAAGTTGTATTAATGAGATTGCCCTGTGGTATATCTACGTGTGTAGCTAAAGAAGAATGTTGTGTTAAGGGAGGCGACTCCCTTGGAACTTCCTGCGTCAGTAGGGTCAGAAAACCATTTTGCATGCTGCTTTAGCAGAGCTATTAATGTCAGAGAGAGGATGGAAGACTATCTCACTTGTTGAGGAGAAGCACATTGGTAGTTTGTGACAGAAGTCACAAACAGGGTTATGGAGGCTACCCCCACAAAGCCAGGACTTTGGTCGCTATCCGCAGGCCAAGGATTGTTCAGAACACTGGTTTACAAAGAAATTGAGGCAAGCACAAAAATACCCGTTTTTACCTAATTTGGGGGTGCTGAATTCAAATTTGAAATCCGTTTTTACTCATCACCTCTAGTTTTTTTTAGATATGCATAGTGTGCATTTTGTGCATATACGGTACATAAAGGCGTATATGCATTCAGGGTTAATTCTAATATGGCTTATTTTTTAGTTATTATGCACTAAATGTAAGTGATTGCATTACATTATATATATAATTATATATCAAGACGGATTTTGGCAGTTAGGGCAGCAGGTCTCAATCCACACTCAGCAGTGCTCTGGCAGTCATTGGAAGAGGTGGTCTCGCAAGTGGTGCAGGGAGTTGGTGTCCCTCAACTATCGTGTTACACCTTTTGTGTAGCTAAATATTAGTATTACATTTTCCAATGCACATTTTATTGCCTTGCATATAATTTAGTTTTACTTTTGTTATATTTTCAGATTCTCCAATGGCTTCAAGCATGTCAAAACATCGAGGATGCCTCAACAAGGCCAATTCTTTCTGCTACGTGTGTGGGGACTTCACAACAGTTGCACAGCGTCGAACCATCACTTCCCTCCTCAGAACCGCCTACTTTCACTATTTTGACTGTAAAATTGGTGATCAGGACAAGTCTTGGGCTCCACACATCTGTTGTGGACCCTGCTACAATGGACTAACTGCATGGTTTAATGGCAAGAAAGCCGCTTTCAACTTTGCAGTCCCGGTGGTTTGGAGAGAGCCACAAAGCCACGCAGATGATTGTTATTTTTGTTTAACTAATATAACTGGTTTCAATGCATCTTCTAGGAAAAAGATCAAATATCCCAACCTTCCATCTGCTATGAGACCCGTTCCCCATTCAGATGATCTTCCTGTACCCACACCTCCAGTAAATAAGGATCTTCTTTCCTCATCAGATGAAGAAATGCCTTCAAGGGAGGATTCTGACGAGTCAATATCTTTGGAAGATATTGAGTCTACATATTCAGGAACAAGTGGCAACAAGCCACACTGGATCACGCAAGAAGACCTGAATAATCTTGCTCGTGATTTGTATCTGTCAAAACAGCAGTCAGAGCTCTTGGCTTAAACAGTGGAACCTAGTCCAGGAAGATGAAGGATCACCAGTTTCAGGAATCTGAACAAAGACCTTGCTTCCTTTTTCGACATGGAAAACAAGTTGTGCTACTGCACAAACATACCTGGCTTGTTCTCGTCCCTTGGTTTGCCACATAATCCTTCAGACTGGCGTCTTTTCATAGACTCTTCCAAGCGAAGTCTTAAGGCTGTGCTTCTGCACAACGGGAATAAATATCCCAGCATTCCCAATGCATACTCTGTCCATCTAAAGGAGTCCTATGACAATATGGCGCTTCTTTTAGAAGCTATTAAGTACAGCGAGTACCAATGGAGTGTGTGGGGATCTCAAGGTCATTGGTCGTCTTATGGGTATGCAAGTGGGCTTCACAAAGTACTGTTGTTTTCTCTGTCTCTGGGATAGTCGAGCTGTATCCTAACGTTACAAGCAGAAAGACTGGGGGTCTAGAATCACTTTTGTTCCTGGCGAACACAGCGACAAGGGGAATCCTCTGGTGGACATGATTAAGGTGCTTCTTCCTCCTCTTCACATCAAGCTTGGTTTGATGAAGAATTTCGTGAAGGCATTGGACAAAAATGGTGCTGCCTTCCAACACTTGTCTACTGTGTTCCCAGGTGTTAGTACTGCTAAGCTCAAAGAGGGCATCTTTGTCGGACCTAAGATCCGAGGAGTGCTGAAGGATACTGATTTTGAGGAGCTTCTTAACTTAAAAGGAACTGAGAGCATGGGAAGCATTCAAGTCAGTCTGTAGTGGCTTCCTTGGTAACACACGTGTACCAGATTACCAAGCCTGTATTGAAAAATTTCTAAAGTCTTACGAGGATATGGGGTGCCGAATGTAACTCAAGATTCATTTTCTCCATTCCCACCTCAACTTCTTCCTGCCAAACCTTGGAGCAGTGAGTGATGAGCATGGAGAAAGATTCAACCAAGACATTACGAAGATGGAGAGCAACTATCAAGGCAAATGGAACCCCAGCATGATGGGAGACTTCTGCTGGATGCTTTTGCGTGACATCCCTGAGGCAAAATACACCAGATCTTCTAAGAAAACACACTTTTGATTGTGTGGTACTATGAATTGTGTAATTGTGTCATCCAAGTATATTGATTCAATCAGTGTTCTTTATCTATCCTGTTTTATCTGTTATAAGCTGCTGCAACTCTTGAAATGTGCACATATATTCTCTGTTTATACTAAAATGAGACTATTTAAAAACCAGAAAACTAGAGGTAATAGAGCAAAACTATTTATAAATTTGAATTCAGCACCCAAATTAGCAAAAAAACACCTATCCCCATTCTTGCCTCAGACCAAATTTTTTTTTTTTTTTTGTAAACCACTGTTATCAAGAACCTTCCTGCTCAGATTGTCTGCCAAGATGTTATTGCCATGGCACTCCTAACACTGCCACTAGCACCTCCGACATACTCTCGATGGAGGTATCGTGAGGGAGAGACTCCCCTAACAGCTCTACCTCCCTTTCCTTGCTGCCCTTTTCCCTCAAAGGATTGCTTGGAAGAGAAGGAGTTGTTGGTATTGTCCTACCTGGAAGGATCAGGAAAATTCCTGCATCAGTCTCTTCATGGCCAAAGCTTTAGGCACAACTGGCACTGAAGGAAAGGGGCAAGAATGTACAGCCTAAGGTAAGAAGGAGATGTGGCTTGCTTCCTTCCACTTCTACATAACCTTGTCAAATTTGCCCACTGGGGACAGGGACGGGGTTTAAGAGGAGGACTTACCTCTTTGGCATTTGTCTTGGGGACTAAAGAAAGGGCCGACAGTACACGACCAGTGGTCCACTAAGGAGGAGGTTTAAGGGTCGCCTTCACTACTCTCACCCTTGTTGAAGTAATTCCAACTGGGAATACAGTACCACCAGTTATACTGCCAACTTTTCTGCTAACAGGCGCCGAGTTAAGGCTAACACTGCCGGAGGTAAAAGCAGAGGAGAAGGGAGATTATCCAGGATGTCATATTTCCTTGCCTTACGAAGGGAGGAGATTGTAATCTCAATGAAATGCCAGCCCAAGGAATTCCTTCATTGCAGAGAATTGGTTCATTACCCAAGGTAATGAACCATCTAAAAGCTTAGACAAAGGAATTACTAACCTGGGTGTAGGTCTTAAGTGTGCAATACAGCAAGCCTAAGGTTTTAATGGCCCTTCACAGGAGTAGGCAAGTTCACCAAGGCTACTGACCATGCAAGAGCGGGACAAAACCTTTAACAAGGTTCAACCCGGCAGCACACCAAGAGGTGGAGAGTTTCAGGGGTGATGGGTGCAAGCAGTGCACATTTTGAATAGATGGAATCACCGTCATATAGAGCATCCAACCCCCAGGCTCAAACTTGTCTGAGCAAGGGGTGGGTCACAGTCGTCACAGTGAGCCTCAGAAGGGGAAGAAGGCCTGTGAGAAGTTTCCTGGGAGTAGGACCTCAAGTTGTAGCAATGGCCTCTGAATACTTTCGCTAAAGAGGGGGGGGTCGTATACTACTATCAATGCCCAATACTTCAGGAGGGAGTTTGAATCCTTCCAACCCTGGGACTTACCCGAGAAGGACGTAGGAAGCTATGTGCCTATTTTGGAAGTGTACTTTGAGGGCTCAGGAACTTCCCGTGAATGAAAACTTCGACAACTATGAAAACCGGCAGACTTCAGGAGGGGGGGTCTGCTTTTACTGGAGGAAGCCTGTAGGGCTTTACAAATGATTACTCTTTCGGAGATCTTGATACTCTAATAATTCTAGGGTACTAAAGTAATCTAGAAGGCTGAGAAACCTGCCTTGGTTTGACACCTCAGTCGAGGTAAAATTGGGACTAGGCCGAGCCTTTCCCAGGTGTAGTCTGGATTAGAATGCCCTGCCCTGGCAGCTCTAGTTTCCAAGTGTTCTGGTATCTGGAAACATGCGCAAATTGTGTGCAAGAGGGAGCTGGCACTGGAGGTAAAGGGTGGTGTCTGAGCATTAGTCTAGGTCAGGGGTCGGGTAACTATATTAGATAGTACCCCAAATGAATTTGTAGTAATATTAATTTACCCCTGACTGAAGTAGTCTGGAGCACAAACAAATTCACTTATAGAATTTATGGATAATAAGAGCATTAAAAAAATTAAATTAGGGTAATGTATTATTTATTTCATCGATCATTGGGAAGTAAAAGTATTTTTTTTTCAGGGAAACAGCACGCAAGAAAAAATCGTAGGAATTTATATATTTATAAAATAAAAGAGCAACACTTTCCAGCATTTGGTGGCAAGAAAGAAAAATTATAAACCGTCATGTATTTCTACTGTAATTCGTACAAAACCAGAACTTTCATGTTATTCAATCCACCATTATGAGGTAAATTTTTACCCCTTTCTGGCACAAGAATGACACACAAATAAAACAAATAAAATCATTGAAAACTTTAATATTTTATTCAAATCAACTCGCCAAGGCTTTGGATAATGCCATGGTTTCGTCATGAATACAACGATCTCAATATCAGGGATCTTTTATGTCACTAATATTTGGTTGCTGTCTTCAGGATTCAATGTATTTTGTTTTTAAATTTACAAGGGTAAAAAACCCATGTTCTCACAGGTAGGTTATTGTGAAAGGTAACGTTATTATATTGCCTTTCAAACATGCAGTTTTATAATCTTTCCAGCTATTGGCATCCAAAAACTTGAGACATCCTCCTTGGTTTCAAATTTCATGCTAGTCTCACAGTTCGAATGAAGTTCAATAAGGCCTTCTTCCAATTCTTCAGGATCTTACAGCAAATCAGACAGTTCACATTAGAGAGGATTTACAACCCATCTGAAAGTATCGGAATCAAGCTCTGGAAAGTAGTCACAGAACATATTTCTAAGTTTGGTCAGGTGGCTTGTGACCAACTCCTTCATGTGACTAAACCTGTAGTCTCCAAGGCCTTCCAAAAGTTCTGTCAGATTTGAAAAGACAGTGATGTTATTGGCATTCAATTTAGGGTTCAACTACTGAAGCTTTGATACAAATGCCGAGATTTTTTTCCTTGCTAAGATGAGATTGATATTCTTTCCTTGCAAATTCCTTGTTCGGTGCATTGCTTTTCCAACTAGGGTTGTAGATTTTAACTTTTCTGCAAGCGTGTTTTTGATCTGACAGAAGCGTTTTAATTATGGTTTTAAGAGCTCACACTCAGTTCAGGACATTTCCACGTGAAAGCCAACTAGAAAAGAAGAGTTTAATATTAAGCATCTTTATCTTCATATAAATCACGACCATGCTCGTGTTTACGGTATGATTTTTACAATACTGATCATTTTAATTAAATCTTCAATGCATTCTTTTTCTCCAACTTTCATTTAGTTTCCCTCACTTAGCACATATATTACGCAAAATATTTTCTATATTACCCCATCTGGGGTAATTTACCCCGGCTCCCCTACCACTGGTCTAGGTGCAGGCATCAATGAGGCAGGGGAACCACGGAAAGAAGTGTTCTCTCGCTTATGAAAAAGGGAAAATAAAACTGTTCATTGGTCTGATAAAAGGAAGTTGCAGTCACAACCAGAAGTAACCCAGGTGGATAAGGCTGTGTTGACAACAACACAAATCTATGCAGTCTGAATCTCAATGGGTAGCTGTATTGAAGCATGTAGAAAGTTCATGCACGTATTCTCGTACGCGACGAGAAAGATTTAAGGAAACTCCTGGAGACTAGGTAAACTGCCAACTCTCACAACGTGTCTGAGAAACTTACGAAAGAGCTATGCCAAAATCTTTCCACAGCAGGTTTGGGACAGACTTGAATTTGAATTACCTGTCTTCAAGTGTCTCCGATACCAAGACACTTGGTTGACTCGGCAACTTAGACGTACAGGTGCCGAAGTGGCGGCAAGTTCACAAAAGCATGTTACTGTGCTGCTACTTAACAAGCATGAGGTTAGGTTAAGGGGAAGGGATATGGGATGGTAAACCATACATCCCCACATCAACAGGGGAAAAAATCCAAGCAGCAGCGGGCACCCTGTACCTGTTCTGCAATCAGCACGAGTCTCTCTTGCTGCCGTGGTGGAGTTTTAAGGAATCCACTGGGATGAAGGCAGAGGCAGAGGGCACAGGCATTCCCCCACACACTCCAAAGAGCTAGACAATGCTGGTGACAAATCACGATCACGATAGTAACTCAAAGTGTACTCTCTTCAGAGAGGACAAACACTCGAGGAGGAGTGCTCTTCAGAGAGGACCACCACTCGAGGAGGAGTGCTCTTCAGAGAGGACCACCACTCGAGGAGGAGTGCTCTTCAGAGAGGACCACCACTCGAGGAGGAGTGCTCTTCAGAGAGGACAACCACTCGAGGAGGAGTGCTCTTCAGAGAGGACAACCACTCGAGGAGGAGTGCTCTTCAGAGAGGACAACCACTCGAGGAGTGCTCTTCAGAAAGGACAACCACTCGAGGAGTGCTCTTGAGGGCTGGCATACAAGCTTCAGCCCTTAAAAGGGACTATCAGCAGATAGAGCATCAATGGAGGACTTCTCACAGCAGGAAGGCACCATTGCTTCTCAGGGGAAGCAAAGGGGTCTTCCAGACCCAAACATCATGCGGGAGAAATGGCACATCCCTTTTACTTATTCATCCTCCAGAGGAGACCAAACGAGCATAGATAGGGGGGAAAGGGGTTACAGTGGAAGAAGAATGTCTGGGAGAATCCCTTCCAGCTTCTCTCATCTTTAGCAGAAGCGTTCCCACTGACAGGATGGCCGCTCCCAACACTCCTTGCAGGGAGACTTCCTCTGCAGAACGGGTAATGCTAATCAAGGATCCGTCTTTAAGGAGATCAGAACATATCACTAGCATGGCCAGTTGTGCCTGGACAGAGCTGCATGCAGTTTTCTCGGAAAACAGTATAGTCATGCACGTAACGATAAAAAAAAAGTTTGAACAGCCAGAAACAGAAAAACAGAGGCAGCAGAACACTTCTGTTTTCTTCGCAGGCTAAAAAAATAAAAAAAGTCGTTAAGCCAGAGGGTGTGCAGGCAGTGGTAGGAGTGCTCTCCCACTATCCTGCTGCACCCCACGCTTCTAAAGAGGGTTGGCTGCCCCCTCACTCAAAATTTTATTGCCAGCTCACACTACTCAATCTTTTAAGTAAAGAACAAGGGTTTGTATTCATGTCGTGTATTTATGTCGGAACAACTTTTATATACCATTATTCCAATCAACTATGAATCTAAGTATTTTTTAAAAACCTTGAGGGAAAACAAAAAGAAATAAAGATATTTCATAAAAAAAAAAAGCCTTAAATTCAACGATGTACTGTACCATTTACTGAACTCCATACTTGAAAATTTTTAGGTTTATATTCTATAATAGTGTATGCAACCCATCAAAATGCCAGCTAAATATTTATACAGATATACACGTACACGCACACCTGCAAGTCTTCCTACGCCTCTCCCTTTCCTAACTACCACATGGCAGTTTAAGCAATTTGTGGGGGATTGACATTTCCGAGTTGGTGCCGCTTAGTATGAGGAAATATCTATCTATCTATCTATACAGCCAGGCACTTGCTTTATTATAAAAGGGAGATGATCACCACACAAAAAAAGCTTTTTATAGTAGACTTCAAACTTATAAAGCATAATCAAATAAACTTACCTGAAGTAGTCCTGAACCGAAACCAACTTATTAATGATCCTCCATACAATCCCTTGAGCATGTTCATCAAATAGTTCCTGAAATTAGACAATGTCATTAACATTTTTGGCATACTGATATTGTTCAATTTTCTCAGATTATAATATTTCTTACAGTACACTTGCACTAACACAAAGAACAAGGAATCATACAAATACAACTAATAAGTGTATGAATTCCTGATGAATGAGTCAAAGAATTAAAAGAATTTTAGAAATCTCAGACTTGGTCTATCTGGAGAGCCTCCATTTGCTCTTGGGTAGAATAATTTGGTTTGAACAGTTAGAGCAACTCTATGTTTTTGTCAAACTTATTTTTTAACTTACTGCATTGTTGTTTATTACATCCACTGGAGGTCTGCTCCATGTATTTGCTATTTTGTATGTAAAGAAATTACCACATTGAGTGGTATTGTATCTTTTTAAATCCAATTTGTATTCGCTACCTCTGGACTGATTTGTGCTAAACGTGAATAGATTGTTGTAATCTACATGTTATTCCTTTAAGAATTCTGAATACCTCTTAACTGTCCCATTAGTAGTCAAGTTTGTATATCAAAGTTCAAACGTTCCATCCTCTGTCTATATACAAATTGCCTTAGTGTTGGAACAAGTTTGGTGGCCCTAGCTTGTACTGCTTCCAGTCTATCTATATATATTATGAATACTTGGTGCCCAGAACTGGACTCCATATTCTAATGATGTATACAACTGAAGTACAGTGTTTTTGTTTCTGTATCTAAATTGTTTCTTTATGTAACCTAATAGTTTCTGTGCTTTCCTTTCAGAGAAAAGAAAAAAGTAAAAAAAAAAAGAGAGAGAGAGAGAGAGAGAGAGAGAGAGAGAGAGAGAGAGAGAGAGAGCTAATACTGTATTAACCGCACTAAACCCCCAATAACTAGCTGTGGGTAGTTATACCTCACTAAAAGTCTTATACTAGTTTGCAGCTTCACCGGTATATTCCCTATAAAGAGCGACAGGGTTTGTATGGAGAGTGGGAACAAATGCTACCTTTGCAAGCAAATTTTTCCCCTATGAATACATGCCACATCTAATCTTGAAAATCACCAATTTTTTTTTCATATCCTAACTATATTATATTTATATACCTGAAATAAATAACTGTATTAATTATTCCTTTTTGCATTTAATACTTTTAATAATAATTACATATTTATATACCTGAAATAACTAACAATTCATTATTGCTTACACTTGATAATTTTAATAATGGCAAATTTAATAATTTTAATAAAAAACCTAGGCTTACTAAAGTGCCTTACAATACATACATATAGCAAAAGTAACAAGAATGTTTCCTTGCAAAGTGTCTATGAAATACTACTGTACACAAAATAAACTTTCATTTAGCTTAAATCTATATTTGATCATAGACTTTGGCTCAAAACGTGGCATTGCGATTGTCAGCTGCCCACTAGTTTTAGCAGTCATTATTATTGCATCTTAAACAACCACAATTATATTAAGGTTGATTGTGCATCATTACAGCATTTTTGTATTAATAATCAACAGAGTTATCTTTCGTTGTGATCAGCTCATCTCAAGCTGCCGCTACTATATCTAGAATATGCACACCTGCGAACAACAAAGTATGGTTTATATAATCTAACTTACTCAAAATAACATATCAGCACCAATATGTTATAAGCTTCATTTTCATACATCACATTTATAGCTATTATTATCAGTTACTAATTGAACATATGAAAAATTTTCCATCTTTCTATTTCTTTTTCTTTCTTTCTTTCTTTTTTCCTTTCTCTTTTTAACAAGGAAAATCTTTGCTAACTTCTGTTAAATAATTTACTACACAGAATAAATTTATACTTTGTCTAAATCTATGTTCAATAGTAAGCTGGGCTTAAATCACTGCATTTGACTTCATCCAGTAATCTACAGTTTTAGCAGAAATAATAACATTTACGTACTGAAAGAAGTACAATAATCCGGGTTTTCCAATGTCAATAGCTTCATTTAACAATTTTTGTACTTTCCTATTATAAATTTGAGGGTTATTTTAACAACAGCAATTAAGGATTCCTTTTATTTTGGTTTTGTGGTCAGCTTATTTTATGATAACTGTATGAACAATATACTCTCATTTAATTAACAATATCAAAGATATTTCCTATATAATATATTTGCCCAGTTTTAATGTTTAAATTTGATCTTATGACTTGTGTTTTTAGGATTTTTAATAGGGTGATGTACAGTATAAATGTTAATTTTGAAGCTAGTTTTCCCATTCAGACTTGTGCATTTTAACAATGCTGTATCTGGCAACTTTTAAATTAAATTTCACATTTGGACTTGTTCTTTGGCATTATTAATACTGTACGGTACTATTGGCCGATTTTGATTCAAAATTTAATGTTTTACTTTATTTGACCATTTCTAACAAAATTTCTTGTTTTGATTGGAGTTGGTTAAGCACACATGCATACAGTTACACTAACAACTGTGCTGTCATTGCACCGAGTCGTAACTTCGCAAGATTGTCGTTATAACAAATGCCTGACCACTGGAAAAACCCATTGTAACCTTGATTGGTTGTTAAAGGAGCGTTGCTAAACGAGTACCTGGATACTTGAAATAGTGTCACACTAACTGCACCTGGAAATGAACTCTGAGTTAAGGGACGCATCTCACGACCTCCGCTCCGAAATTTTGGAAATTCGGATTATTCCTATTTCGGTTGAGAGAGAGTATATTATCCCGTTCCAAATACTTCTCAATGAAAACAAATTATATTTAATGCTAAAATGTCCTTGTATTTACGCAAGTGCGTCTGTCCCATTCATGGACCAAGGTAATTTTTTTTAGATAAAGAATCGGTTTTCTATCAAAATTAGACAAAAAAAAAATATACGGTACAGTATCTTGATATTCAATTTAACCACACTTAGCAAAATAGATTCCTCACTTATCCTTTAGTTTAACCATACACAAAAATATAATATAAATAACACTGCTAACCTGAACTACTGTTTCAAAAGGCATTGGTTGATTGGAATGCAGAAGGCGTTGAACAGCAGCTCTCAGAGCCTCACGGGAAGCATTGTGTTTCTCCGGTTCTACTTCCCATCCTCCATCTAGCCATTCATACTTGAGGTGATTCTGATCTTTTCGCCACAATATAACAATGTGGTGATTCGTTTCCAATGGGGATCCAGAAGCTGAAAACAACATTTTGATGTATCACTACATAATGCAGAGTACAAATATTTTATAGACTAACTGCAGCTTTGAAGGTTGATTCATACCCATTAAAAATAATAACAAAACAGTGTCTTGCTACATAGAATTATTTACTGAAGCTGCGACTTACAACTTTGTGACTTGAGAATAATGCCAATACCCCATGAATCAGTTACTTCTGTATCAATATTTTCCTAATTTTTTCTTAAACCACCATTTTCATGTTTTTAATCAATCATAATACGAAAATTCCTGAATTTATATCATTATAAGTACTAATAGCTGTGGAAATGACAATGAAGACAAATATTGAAAGTGAAATTACCATCTATAAATGCCTAAATAACTTATGACATATCAGTTTATATTTCATTCATATGGTCATTAAATGTTTGCCCATTAACAGATATAGGATTGAACCAAGGTATTTCATTACCTATCAAGCATATGCTTTCATGATTGTCTGGGATGCTTCCCCAGAGAAAAATTGTCTGGGATGCTTCCCCAGAGAAAAAAAATAAAAACACTATTAGAAACGTCCCAGACTGGCGTTCTTTTGGACTGGGGTTCAAGTCCCGCTCAAGCTCTTTCATGCAGTGCCTCCCATTTCACCATCCTTGTGCGCTATGGATGGGGGATTTGGGAGACCTTATAGGTCTACCTGCAAAGTCATCAGCAGCCTTTGACCAACCCTTCCTGGTCTTCGTTTCAGAGGAGGGCTTGGGCACTGATCATACGGACATATGGTCAGTCTCTAAGGCATTGTCCTTCTAGGGGATTGCCACTGTCCCTTGCCTCTGCTATTCATGAGCTACCTCTAAACTAATGCCACTAAAGAAAAACATCTTTCCATGAAGAAAAACAAAATTCTACATTATTGAAACCAAAGGAAGAAAGCGAAGGAGAATCTCCCACAGAACTTGAGCCAAAAACAGAGGAAAAAGAATAACTTCCACAACACTGGCATTACTGGAGACAAATTAGGAACTGTCCTTAAATTAGTGCCAATAAGACACTCAGCCATTCCAGAAACAATCTTCTCGTACAAGCTGGTCAGCACACTGCACTCACGGTTTTCTTCATTCTTAAAAGTTATTTCTTTTTAACATCACATATCAAAGCTACAGTGAACCCTCGCTACTTCGCGGTTCGACAATCGCGGATTCACCACTTCGCGGGGTTTTTCCATAACCCATATATATATACATATCGCGGATTTTCCGGAAAATTCGAAAATACCGCGAAATCTGAAGACCCCCAAATACGATATTTTGTTACCTGTAATTCCATTAATACTGTAATTAGTAATATCTGCTCTTACTGATTGTTCATTGCATTACATATGATATATAATTCAGCACAGAAAGAAATAAAACACGAAAAGAGAATGTGATCATACGATAATTCAGTACGTAGTAAAATTAAATCGAACATGAAACGCAAATCAGATGCAGTCATACCATATTAGAATGGTGTGTACTGTAATGGATGTGCTTCTTTTCCATGAATCTTTTGTATGTATACGTACGTAGTACAGTACTGCATCCAATAATATTCTTTGTTGCAAAAATCACATTTCGAATAAGCGTACGAGAGAGAGAGAGAGAGAGAGAGAGAGAGAGAGAGAATGAGAGAGAGAGAGAGAGAGAGAGAGAGAGAGAGAGGCGTAAAATAGCGTACGTAAAGTGTGTATTATTATTGTTATTATTATTATTATTGTTGTTGTTGTTAATAAAATTATTATTGTTATTATTATTATCATTATTATTATTATTATTATTATCATTATTATTATTATTATTACTGTACAGTATTATTATCATTATTTATTATTATTACGGTATTGTACTTAATCTACGTACGTTCAGTATGCGCGGGGCATCTTCTATGAGTAGGTAACCAACGCATCATAGTACTGTAAGACGGGTTGTGATTGGTTCAAGCGCTGATAGATGACGAATCAGAACTCAAGTTTTGTTATCTAGCCTGTGATTGGTGTTTTGCCCGCATCTTCTACCCACAGCATCAAAGTTCTCGCGGGGCAGGATCGTTCACTCTCTGTTACCGCGTATCGCTGAGTAGACGTTCTTAAGTTTGTGAAGTTTAATCTGTGCTGTGTGCGACCTTTTTAAGTTGAACTTTTTGTTACAGTACTGTACGTAAATCCTACTGTAATGGCTCCCAAGCGTTCTGCTTCTCTTAAGGCTGGTAGTGAGCCCAAACGCCACCGAAGGATGACGACGATAGCTGAGAAGGTTACGCTTCTCGACATGTTAAAAGATGGTAGAAGTTACGCGGCCGCCGGCCGCCATTTTGGCATCAACGAATCCACCGTTCGCTATATCAAAAAGGACGAGGCGAACATTAGAAAGACGGCTGCAATCACCTTTAGCAGATCAGCGAAGCGAGTCGTTACAACGCGTAATAAAACGATCGTACGCATGGAAGGTGCTTTAGCTGTGTGGATTGCCGACTGCCGGAAGAAGAACATAGCGTTGGATACGAACACCATCCAAACAAAGGCTTTGAGTTTATATGAGAATTTTGCTGCAAAGGAACCTAAAGACGACGACGGCAACCATGCTGAAGATGATGATGATGCAGATGATCCTCAACCATGGACATCCACTGATTCCCAGCCTCAGAAACGTTTTTCCGCAAGCAAAGGATGGTTCGCGAAGTTTCAGAAACGCTTCGCCCTGAAAAGCGTTTCCCTGCATGGGGAGTCTGCTTCCGCTGACACTGCCGCTGCTGAAACTTACGTGAACCAGACGTTCAAGAATATTATCGCCGAAGGTGGATACAAGCCGGAACAAGTCTTTAATATGGATGAGACTGGCTTGTTTTGGAAGAGAATGCCGTCGCGAACTTTCCTGTTCAAAGAGGAAGCCAAAGCCTCTGGCTTTAAGGCATTCAAGGATCGCGTTACCCTCGTGATGTGTGGCAATGCTGCTGGATTTTTGTTAAAGCCGGGGCTTATTTATAAGTCGAAAAATCCTCGCGCTTTGAAAAATAAAAATAAGAATCTCCTTCCCGTGTACTGGATGCATAATCAAAAAGCATGGATTACGAAGATGCTGACCTCCAACTGGTTCCATCAGTGTTTTATCCCGCAAGTCAGCAAATATCTCTTAGAGAAGGGCTTGCCATTCAAGATCCTTCTCCTTATGGATAACGCTGGTGGACACGCAACTGACCTGTCGCAGGAGGGCATTCAGGTTGAGTTCCTGCCACCCAACACCACGTCATTAATTCAACCGATGGACCAGGGGGTTATCAGGGCGTTCAAGGCCCTCTACACGAAGAATACCTTGGCGGACCTCATTGCGTGTGTGGATGCTGCCCAAGATGACGAGGATGAAGATTTTAACTTGAAGGCGTACTGGCGGCAGTACACCATAGCCACGTGCCTGCAGAATATTCAGAAGGCACTTCAAGAGATGAAACCTGCAACCGTGAATGCGAGCTGGAAGAAGTTGTGGCCCGATATTGTTTACGACGACAAGGGATTTACTCCGTCGGAAATCCAACACTCTGCAATACGGAAATCTGTGCAGTTGGCTGCCATAATTGGAGGTGACGGGTTTGGCGACATGACGACTGAAGACGTCGACGAGTTGTTGGACTGCCATTCCCAGCCCCTAACTGACGCAGACCTCGAAGACCTGACGAAATCGGCAAGTGAGGAAGAGAGTGATACCCAGGAAGAGACCCAAGAAAATGTCGAAGAAACGGGCTTAACATTAGAACGGCTTGCCAAGGCCTGCAACCACGCGAAGGAGTTGAAAGAAATGTTGCAAGAGTGGGACGAGGATATGGTTCGCTCGATGCAATTCTGCAACAAGGTTGATGACATAATGACTCCCTACAAAATGCTCTTGGATCGAAAAAAGAAGCAGCGGCAACAACTTCCGATCACAATGTTCTTCCAGCCTCGCAAAAAAGAGCCAGTTCCTCCTGCTAGTACGCCTTCGGAAGAAATTGAAGTTTTCCAGGAAGAAGTTGAAGAGGTGTCCCAGGAAAAGACACCTCCGTCTGAAGAGACGTAAAATACTATCATTGGCTGCACAGTAGAACACATCAGCTTCATCATCATCATTTCTACTGTGCAGCAAATTCATCGCCATCACCATTCAAGTTTTTCTTCAACTTCTTTCGTGGTGAGTACAGTAACAATCTTTATTTTTTACTTTAATATTCTTACTGCCTGTTTTATAGTTTAGTAATGTACGTACTGTATGCATTAAGTTAAAGGGAAGGTTTTAAAAGTCTACATGTTGTAACCTATCATATTTTTTTTGTTTAAAATTTACATTTACGTACGTAAATCACAATCTCTCTCTCTCTCTCTCTCTCTCTCTCTCTCTCTCTCTCTCTCTCTCTCTCTCTCTCTCTCTCTCTCTCAAATTGTTTTCCTGCTTTGCTACGTACAATACTGTATAATTTATATTTGTAAGGTAACATATTTTGTAAATGCTTTTACTGTAAATACTGTATGTACTGTATCATTACTTATCACTATCATCATGCGCGTTAAATGCCTTGTTTGTTCTGAGCGTGGTTGTTTACTGAGCGTACACGCCGTCGTTTCAGGCGGCGTCATAAAGAAAAACATTTCATTTGGAAGTCCTAAGAAAAATACGTAAACTAAAACATTGGTAATAAACAAATCAACATACAGTACAGTACAGTACTGTATAATCAATATAATCGATGCAAAAACTAACCTATACATATATGTGTACTGTACACTAAATGAGTTTGTTTCTTCATTATGATCAGAGATGAACGTAAACAAAACATTGGTTGCCATTTTTTATCGTGCTTTTTAGGTGTTTAGGAAACGCATGATATAAAATCGCCTTTAATATTTGTGCCTGTTTTAGTTTAGGGTGCTGTAGTACATGCATTAAGTGTTCTGTACATTAAAGGGTGGTTTGTTAACAGTACTACGTACAAGGGAAGGTTTTAAAAGTCCGAATATACATGTTAAATAAATAGGTAAATATGATGTCACTACTTCGCGGATTTTCACCTATCGCGCCCACGTCTGGAACCTATCTACCGCGATAAACGAGGGTTCACTGTACTTATTGCAGTTTTTTCCATTACTTTTCCTTGTTTGTGAGAATAAGAGACAAGACTGTCCACACATTCTTGACAGGACAGATTTTTCAATTTGTCAGTAAATAACTTACATTATTTAATGCATTTATTTTCATTTATATCTTGCTCACTGTCCAGTATAGTGAAGATTCAATATAATCAACCATGGGATTCTATATGAGAAAATTAATAGATGAAGGCAAATTTGCCATAAGGGCTGCTGAACCGCCAGGGGGAACGAGTGTCTCTCCCTGAACCTAGGACTGCCCAGGAAATAATTGGCCACCACTCTTACCTGAACACCCTTTGGAGGACACCAGGAGATAGAAGGAATATTTCCAGGGGAAGAAAAGGGAGACTTTTTAAACTTTAAGATCCCCAAAGGAGTAGAGTTCCTTTTGACCTTTTTCTTCCTCTTGCTGAGAAAATCCCACTCAGAGTGACCATTCCCTACCATCATCACTCCGCAAGGCCTCTGAACATACGTAAGCTCACCACAGCTCATGAGGATCTACAATCACACACGCAAACACACAAGCTGGAAGATAAAGAATTATAAAATTTTCTAAGTGAGCAAAGCAAAAGTGCCAAGTTACCAGTAGAGAGGAAAAGGTTCACACTGACATCTGAAATCAAATTAGATTGTAGTGATTTAGGGGGCAGGTTGCCTCCCTACTACTAGCCAGGTAATTAGCCGTAAATACACCACTTTAAAAGTTAACTGCTGTATTCCAGCTGTCGCTGTACTATTTCCTTCAAGTAAAGAACGAATGGTTTGTATTCGTATAGGTACAAGTGTAAGTTACTGTTCAAATTATATTCCACTGCTTATATTCTTAATGACTATAATTTCAACAATTTTAACGTAACATGTCATAACATACTTAACTGACCTGCGGTCAATGCATTCATGAATTCAACTTGTTTTTCTCGGAAAAGGTAGGCATATCGAACCCGATCCCTTTCTCGTGCCTGATCAAGACTAGCATATTCACGAAGCGCTGCACGGCTAGGGTCATGTGTAGGATCATCTTGGGTTACTAAAACTACACATAATCGGCGACGAGATCGAACTGATTCAACAGGACACAAGGCATCAAAAACATTCTGTAAAATTATAAAAATTTATCAGTCAATATTGTATATTTGGTCAAAAAGGATAAAAAAGATCCTGCACTGCATGAAGGAATACTTTGCCAATTAACTCTCAAACCTTGTTTTCTTAACAATAAAAACTTTATACAAATTCATTAACCATGCATGCGATGATATTTAGAGTCTTATATATAAGACACTCATACTTGGCAGTCTTACAGCCAGAATTTGTACAGCTGTCTCACTGCATATACAGTATGCCACCTGGATCCCTAGGTATCAATCAACAACTTTCCTGCCTTTTTCCATGATCTGTTAACAAGCCCACCCTATTTTGTAAAATCAGACATAAAAGACATGTTTAAAGGCTGATGAATGGCAGGGGAAAGGGACTGTGACATTGCCCCATCGAGCAGGACAATGGTCCTGAGACTGACCATACATACATATGATCAGCACCCAAGCCCCCTCTCCACCCAAGCCCTCTCTCCACCCAAGCTAGGACCAAGGAGGGCCAGGCAATGGCTGCTGATGACTGCAGATAGACCTGAAGGCTTCCCCAAACCCCCTATCCTTAACTCAAAGGTTGGTGGGGCTTCAGTGACCAAAGAAACTAACAAGTTTGAGCAGGACTAACCCCAGTCTGGCATTCACCAAATAAGTATAGTACAAATAAATAGATTCATCCAAACCTATCAATCATATATTTGGCTTAAAAGTAATTTAAAAGGTGGGAGGACAACATTTTCCTTGCAACTTGAAAGTTTGTGGCCCAGTAGCTTTATTTCTAGTTTTACCATGAATGGATGAAAATATCTCCCCTATATGATAAAAAACAAGTGTGGCCAAATAAATAAAAATGAATAATTGAATAAAAAAAATTTAATTAAATAAAAATAATAAAAACCTAAAAGTAAAATTAAATACAAAAATATAAAAATAAAGAATAAAAAGATATAATGTATTCACTTTCCTTTCCAGTCATTCTGAGTGGCATTGCAGTCTCCCCATCCCTCAGGTAGGGGGAAGAGGGAGTAGTCATACCTTAGTAATAGGGGGTACCCCATGAAGTACTCTCAAAAACCACAACTGCCATGTTGTAGTAAGGAAAGGGGGAAGGATTGACTGTGTGCATACCTATCTAAATATTTAATAGTCAATTTTCACGGGTCGCATGCACTAGTATTAGATAAAAGATCTATCAACTCTTCCAAAGTTGAAACATGGCCAACATGGACTTCAGTTCCTACATATATAAATTAAACTGTTTTCAAGTGAGACATCTGCATTAAAAACATTAGCTAAAGTCATAAGCAGCTTAAAAGTTAAAGGAAATACATCTGATTTCATACAATAGCATTCTAGCTGGCACATTAATGTAGGACCTTAAATTGAATGAGATCATACTGTAACCACCTCCCTTAATTCCCCTATAGAGATGAAAACTTGGATTACTATACCTAGAATCTTCTTTTTATTCTAGTAATACTGAAAACAATATCCACTGGCCAAAGAATAAATTTCTCCCCATTACTCATTGCAGAAAACAGGGGATAATAAAATTTACTTAAGTTCAATCGGAGCTACCTCAATTTGACTCTCTGCAACGAAGTCAGATGCAAACTACATTTCCACTGATATTCAACCTCTAGGGATAGTGACTTTCCCACATAACAATAATCTCTTACTGACCCATCTCTAAGATTAATTTAATTTAAAGGACTGCTATTAATACCTATTGGCATGCCTCAAATGGGGGCTTGGTAAAACCATGAAGGATCTGGAAGAAATACCAATTATGAGATTCAACAAGCCCTGAAAGAACCCCTTTCTTTGAATGTGTTATGGGCCAATTCTATTTCACATAAAAAAAAAAAAATATATATCTAGTCAAAGCTTTAACACCAGATGGGTCTAAAGTTAAAAATTAAACTACAGGTAAGCATCAGGACACCCAAATTAAGACAAAAAGAAAAAGGATAAGAGCAATGCAGATGGCAAACATATTTGAGCAAAGATCCTTTACTACAAGCAACAGTATGTCACACAAGGCAGGCTCAAGTGATATCCCCTGCATGGGAGGAGTACTTAAATTTCACGTCATCATGCAAGTATGAATATTCATAACATTATTAGTGAAACCTAACAGTAAATAAAATAAAAAATTACATTTCTATGGCAAAATATAACACCTCAACACACTAGATTCTGGAGCTCTATGTATCCACTCATTAATCCTGGATAGGTGCAGGGGGTTGAGCTCGACCCATAGTGCAAGAAAAAAATTTTCCCCATAAATCGTCGGCTGTCAAGAACGTTGAAGTTATAGACATGCAGGAGGCCAGTAGTCTACAGGCCACTGTTATGTCAAAACGCAATTCCATCAAGCTCTTCTTCTTCCCTCATTTCCGAGCCTCTGGAATCTTGAAATTATGAGTCACGTCTTTTCAAGATCCAGTTAGCCCTCTGGTTGACCGTGTTATGGCCAAGGGAATCAGCAGCCCCTGTTCCGAAAGCATAATACTGTAGTCTTTAAAGCCTTCCTCTTATATGGATTCGAAAGATCATTGTCAGTCAGACAGCCCCCAGAATCAGACCAGAAGTCTATCCATGAAGAGGCTTGCAAAGTTGTCTTGGCAACCCTATCTCTGTTTGCAACCTCTGCAGCTGAAAAAGTCACCTGCTGCACTGCCACCCTGTTGACTTTCATGTCATGTACCAAAGCTGACACAGCCAAATCTAACTGCAAGGGTAAGGGATCCTCGTGAAGGATGTTGTAATACTTCCCATTCCTAACGAAAGGTGGAGGAAGCAAACGAGACTAAAACCTTGCCTTAGAGAGTCCTTCTTCCATGTAATCTAGGAGATGACCTGCTTAATAGACTTACACTACCTTAGGACCCGGGCAACTCTTCATGGTCTTTCTGGGTTTTGGGGCAAAACAGAAGTCCAATACTGTGTCTCTCCCCTCTAGGGGGAGGAGTACGTGGGATCCCCGAGTCCATTAATCTTCCTTATGCAGGCCAAAAGCTGCAAAAAGGAATAGTCCAACTCTTCTTGTTCGGTGACAGGAGCTTTAGAGCAAGCTGGCGGAGGCAACACACCATTTGGGTTGTCCAAATCAGAATTCAGTATCTCTTCCAACTCCAAACTCTCACCCTTAGGAGCTTGGGGTGGGTCAGGGTCATCAAGTACCATAGCAGGGGATCAAGACCTAGGATGAGCGTAAAGTTGCGGGGCAGTGACAAAGACAACACCACATCATGAATTCTCTATCTGCAACGCCGCAACATTGACTATTTTCAATACCCAGTTCTCGGGAAGTGTGTCCTTCCCTTCCCGAGGCTTCAAGGAGAAGACAGCAAAGAAACAAACACCCTCCTTTTAAAAAGCAGCTGCCTGCTTCAAAGCTTGCGGAGGCTTGACGGGAGCAGTAACAGGTTCCAGGGATGTGATACAGACTATTTTGACTTGCGACAGCCAATAATAGTTCGTAAACTTGAGATTTTGTTTCTAAAAAGAGAGATTTTGTTTCTGCCACCTCTGCTTTCCAGTCACTTTAATTGGGACACTACTCGGTTTTTCTCACAGGGCATCAGGCTTGTCATGGGAAGCCTTGAAGTTTTATTCTAAGTACCTCTGATACCTAGATGAGTGACCAGGCAGCAAAGGGATAACAGACTGGAGGACAAGATGGAGCCTTCATAGTATCTGTGCTCTTACGGCTAAGGTCCGTAGGGGGACTAGAACTCCCAGAATCATCCTGACACCAAGAAAGGAATGGGAATGGGTTGTAAGGTTTCCTCAGCGATTGGGCCGGAACAGGATTGGTTGCAGCCTGTTTGACAGTCTTCATGAGCTCCACGAACCGAGGTACATCCCTAACAAACGAGGGGCCAGCCAAAAAGAGCCTTTAGCAGAGATCATGCTTCTATCGACGAGTGAACAGCTAATCCCGAGCTGAAGGAGAAGGGAACGGACCAAAGTCAGCAGCAAAAACCTTAGACCACGTTTCGTGAGTACAAGCATGGCACACACGTTTTGGTGCGTGCACGTCTGCCACTAGGCCAAGGTCTGTTCGCTCGTGATTTAGCAGGCAAACAATCACAAGAGCACTTGCAGCTAGTTCACAGGTGACCTTTTGTGTGCGTGCTCAGATGGTGATGAGTAATGCAAAGTTTGTTTAGCTGAAAATGTTTACTGCTACTGCCAACATTCATTAGGCCAAACCGGGGCTACCCCAAAGGAGCAAATCCCCGAGGCAGAACCCAAAAGAGGTTCACAATCGACGCTCTCAAGACTTCTTGTTCCTCAGGAGCACAGTGGAAAGTGGCTTTGGCTCCAGGGAGAAGTTGGCCACAATCACCAAACCGCTCCAAAGAGCCTAACTCCAAAGAATTAGTACGAGGTGGCGAAGAAGCATGCACTCGCTTGTAAGGAACTCGAGGTGGAGACCACTCGAGGGAGGACTAACTCTCAAGCAGACGAGAGAGTACCATCCTCACAGAGGTGAGGATCACGAGAATCTGCCTGCAACTCTTCAGGTGGGTGAGGAATTGAGGAGGATTAATTCATGGGGGACGAGATCGACTGTAAGGGATTCCCCTCAAGCGGCTCGGTGAGGAAGGCCAAAACAGACTCCTGTGGAGGTAGCTGCTCACTCCTCCTGTGCCCCAAGCTCAAAACCTCCAGCAGCTGTTCCTTAGTAGAGGAATTCAAAACCCCAAAGAAAGCCACACCTGATTCAAGGCTGCAAGAAAGGATGACTCCCCACGGATGGAAGCCACCACTGCTTTGCTGGGGAAGCAGCGGGGTCTTCCAGGCCCAAAGGTTGTCCGGGGGTCAAACAGTTGTCGCTCTTGCTTAATCAGCCTCTGGAGGAAGCCGTACAGGAAGAGATAGGAGGGAGGGTGAAAGAAGTCAGGACTTCAACCTCAAGAATGATAGATTGATTTGGAATTTTCTGGCAACCTGACATCAAAGGTCATTGATGCTGTCTCGAGGATGAACTAGTAGAAGAAGAATCTCAGACTTCTTCCTCCGTCTAACGTACGGTTCCCACTGGGAAGATGACCATTCCCAACACATCGCATGAAGCCTGAGCAAAGCCAGGGAGGGTCTATCTCCATCGCTAACAAACATGCTGCAAGAGCAGCCAGATATAACAGGACAAACCCTCATGTTACCAGTACTCTGAAAATTGAAAGAAATTTTTAAGGTTTTAAAAACTAGATTAAAAGGAATGAAAACAGGAGGTGAAAAAAAGATACACCAGCAATCGCCTGTAGCCAAAACAAAAGTGAAATGAGCTCATTGAGTGAAGTGTGTGAGCGGGGAGGTTGGTCTAACCCCTGCTATCCCAGCCAACTAACGGAAGGTCGTTGATGACTAGCATAAATGTTTTCTGGCAAAATTCCAGCTCACACTGAAACTTATAACCATGGCAAATGAACAATTATCTATTCTGGTCAAGTCTTGAAACTACAGTAATGTTTCTGCAAACACCCAAGACACTAAAGGTTTAAAGGTCCATAATGAGTAGCAGAAGCAATAGACAGGCCAAATGTCCTATAAACCAATCACATAAATCTGTATACTATAAATGTATATATGGCTTGTGTGCTGATCATATACTGTGTATATAATCAGCAAACAAACTAGAAACAGATAAGGCCAAACAATGGCTGATGATCAGTTAGACATGAAATCTGCCCTTAACTACTATTCTTTCCCACTGTTATCCCTACATTAAGAGGTCAGTTGCCTGATGCACATTCTCCAATGCCTTCAATCAAAGGCATACTCATACACCAAACCTCTTCTTTCCCTATCATCCTTCACCTTATCTTGTCATCTAGTTCTCCAGACCCCTCCTACTCTTCTTCCCCTAACAGGTTCCACCCAAGCGCCATTACTCCCTTCCCACCATTCATCGTCAACACGTGTCCACACCATCTCAGTCATACACTCTTATCCCCTCTAATCTTCATTATGCCTGCCACTCTACATTTTCCAATATTTCAAAAGTGATAGTCCCATAATCCAAATGTGCATTTTCATCTTTTCTCAAGCTATGTTTCCTCTTATCATCCAAGAGCCGACATTTCCAATCCATACATTAACACTGGTCTTATTACTGTGCTATAGCTCTTGACTTTTAGCTTGATTGACAATTTCTTATCACATACCACTCCTCCCTCCACTTCTCCTAAGTTTTTTAATCCTATTCTCAATTTCAGCCTCGCATCATCCTTCCTGACATAGAAGATCCCAAATTTCTGAATAGTTCTACCCGCTTTATAATAGAGCCTCTACTTTCCTGCATTGCTATCCAGTAAACTTCCTTACTGCTCACCACAGCTTCAGTCTTACCCAAAAACACTCTTAACCCACCACTCTTCTAAGTCTCTTGCCACTCTAAAACCCTTCTCTAAGTCTTCCTCATTTTCAGCAGTAATCACCAAATCATCTGCATATAGCAACCCCCACAACTCATACTTTGATCTCTTCACTTACATCTATGACCACCAAAAATGAAAATGGGCTTGATACTGATCCTGGCTGTAATCCAACCCTAACTTCATAGGTTTGTTTCCCCAAAAGCTGTTATTCCTTTCGTCCTTGTTCTTAAATACATCTCCACCATCTTAAACTTCTCCAAGACTTTCCTCTCCTTTAAATACCAAAACATCACTTCTCTTTGTAAACTATCAAAAGCATTCTCAAGATATACGAAAGCTCAAAAGTGCTTCTGGTTTCCCTTTAGCCACCTTACCATGCAGATGGCCTTCACATTCCCTCTCCCCCTCATGAATCCATATTGCTCTTTCCCAATCTTAATCTTATCTTGTGCCCTTTCAAAAACTTCCAAACCATGCTCACTGTCAGTGTAATTCCCCTACAGTTACCACAATTCATGACATCCCTTTTTTGCTTAAATATAGGTACCATTAGACACTCCTCCCAATCTTTAGGCCTTATTTGCTCTTCCCATACTGTTTTCAATAAATCTAGCATCCATTCTTTCCCCTCTGTAGCTAGCCTGCTCTGTAGCTAGTATCTTGACCCATCTCAATTTGAAACTGATGGACCTAGTGCTTTGCCATTTTCTATTTTACTCAATGATGGCTTCACTTCTGTATTCTGTACCTCCATCAAGGGTCCCTTCACCCCTGTGTTTCTCCCAGCCCCCCTCTCATTTTCAGTACAGTATTCAATAACTGTTCAAAATATTATCTCCAAGTCTTAATGTCTTCACCCCTATAAAATATATTTTCATTTCGACCCTTAACTCGCCTGTTGCCCCAACTCTTGTCTTTGCATTTTCCTCAAGTTTGAAATCTTGTACACTCTTTTCTTCTCCCTTGTTCCTAGCCTTTCATTTAATTGCTCTACTGCTCTTTGAATAGCTATTTCATTTAATTGCTCTACTGCTCTTTGAATAGCTAAAACTTTTTCTCCTAGAATTTCTTCCCCTTATTTGTACTGTTCCTCTGCACCCTGTGCATGCCTTACTTTCCAGTTCTTAAATTTGTTCCATTAATCCCCATTCCCAACTAAAGGCTGCACAAACTATTGGAAACTATCAAGCTTGAGCAGAGCTCAAACTCCAAACTTGCAGACTGCAAGACAGGGACCTTTCCAATAAGCTGTCATACTTTGCCCATAATACTAGATTAGGAAACAAAGACAAAAAACTGACAAAGAGCTAGGAACATCCCAGGATAAAATAGGGGCATAACAACAAAGACTTAGACCCCATACTTTTCCAGTAAAAGAATTCTCATTTGGTAGTATCAAGCTTGCACTGCAAATTTAATGGTGTGTGCCACCTGTAATTCTTATACTATAACTCATGAAAAAAAATAGATTTACAATTCTGATGCACAAAGGAATGTCATAAGAAAAATAAACAGGCAGGTTAACAATTCCAGATAAACCTACTAACAATCATGGAAAGAATGAACTGCTTCTACAAATAAATTTTTTTTCCTATAAATAAACCTAATATTGTTCCCACAGTAGTTAAAACATCTGTCAAAAACATGATTATCTGAAATATCCTGAATGCTCAGTTTCCACAAGGTGCTGAATTATCAGGCTTATGCTTCACACACACAAACACCAAAGTCCAACATTATTCTCTAAGGAAGACAAACAATGAAATTTGGTAATTAAATCACTTAAATTTCAAATACGGGTACGACACCAATTTTCCAGCACCCTTGGTTCCAGAGCCTTGCTGGATCAACCATTTAGCTGGACCATTTGATGTCACCTTAATAATAATTCATCAACACACCCATAACCCACTAATCCAAAAAACTCTTTCTATTCATTGTGAAATGAACAGTATAGCCTAATAATTTTTCAAAAATAAGTTTCATATTCTCTTTAATACAAAAACACTAATTCTGTGTGTAAAATAGCGATTACTTTATATGACTGTAATAATTCCACGATAGCCGTAAAAAAATATAAAAATTATTCGCCATTAACGGAGATTGCACTATACAGAAACGTAAAGAAAATATCCATTTATTTCCTTTGACACAAGAGGCCAACTATAATGTATAATTACAAGACACACTATATACAATAAAGTTATCTTTAGATGACAAAAACATTTCTGTCCAAGAGAGAGAGATTTAGAAAGATATAAAATTGGTTCATTATACAAAAGTTCATTTGTTGTTCTGTTGCCTCACCTTACGTGTGACACTATGAAGTGGATAATTCTGATTTTTGGTATTTCAGGGGCTTGGAAATAGAAAAAAAGCGCATTTAATTCTTACACGACAAATACAACGAAAAATGTTATTAAATGGAAATAAATACAATAGTCTAATTTCTACTCACAAAAACAATGGACAATACAGTACTTATATGCATTATATTACATATCAGATTGGATTATGATGTTTTATCAAAATTATAGTCAAGTGAATAAGGAATAAAATAAGAAAAAAATCTTGTCTGTCGTGTTTACTGCTATCAATGTTAGCGATACTGAATCAAGAAAATTTCCCAAGATCCAAGATCTACAATAAGTGTAGGATAGCGTATTCGGTTTATGAAAAGGTAAACATTGCACAAAAATTACTTAAAAGAATTGGAAGAAAAATTAATCATTTCCCAAGCTTTATAATCATGAACTGCAGAGCTAAAAACTATAAATTATCGCATCGGTAACATGAACGAAACTCCCGTTAACTTATATATAACATAACAGTAAATATTTAAAGATACGAGAGATTTATTTCAAATCTCATAATTAAGGGAGACTGCCATTAACATTTACAGTGTAAACAAAAAAAATTTTGGATGGCACAATACACCATAGCCATCTGTTGGCTGGCCAATAACCTTGACTCGCGGCTGTGGGAAAGTTCCCACTCGTGATTTTGTCTGTATTAAAAAGAGGTACCAGACCATCAGTTGCTGGAAAATCGGTGGTGCATCTGTATTATTTTGAAATTGAAATTTGGTCCGTATAAGCCATTATGCATTATGGGTTTAAAATATGAGGACTATTCTCTGAAGAAACAATTCAAGAATATCATTTTGAAAAAGTTAACAAATTGAAGATACAAAAAGAATAAGTACACAAAACTTAAAACAGAATGACTGATCCTCAAATAAGAAATCAATGTGGCAAATAAAAAAAAATAAAACCACAGATATTCCACAGTAAGTGATAAAGTTTTCAACTATTATCAAAACATTACAATATCATCCACTTTCAAGGCAATATGCTATACTCAAATCTACAAAGACATTAAAGAATCACAGAAGACAAAGAAATTCTCAATTTACATGCACAATGACCATCTGCATACCTGAGAAGAAAGACGTGGAAGAACTAGAAACTTGTTCCCTTCTATAATATCCTTCATTGTTGCGTATGGTAAGTCTGTCATAGCTACAGATGCAACAGGCGTATGCAAATCTTCATGGAAAACAAGAAGGGTATCAACTTTATTGGATACACTATAACGAGTGCGAATGCTGTCAGTATCTGCCCGATCCATTTGTACGTACCTAGACATTGGCAAGACAAATTTTCAATTAGTCCAATATCACAAATTTTAAGTAATTTGTATTTTTCCTAACATACTTACCTCGAACTACTTTCTTAGGAGAGCCTGGGGATCTCTTAATCACCGACCAAGAATTTTGCGTAGTTGCCCCTCTCTCCGCTGCCTCTCAAGGGCGTTCCAGGGCGAAGGGATACACGCCCAGGAGCGACCCAGGTCACGCGGGTGACCACGCTTTCCAACCATTAAGCTTATGTTTTAAGTCCTCCTCGAACTCCAGAAGATACTCGGGGCAGGATGGGAGGGCCATTACCCGAAAGTAGTTCGAGGTAAGTATGTTAGGAAAAATACAAATTACTTAAAATTTGTGATTTGTTCCAACACAGAATACTTACCTCGAACTACTTTCTTAGGAGACTTATACTTTAGGAGGAGGGAGTAGCTTACAGATTGAAATGTTCGAGACTCGCTGGGGACCTTGAACTACAGTAGATAGGGGGCTAGTTCCGGGACTCCCAGGGAGAGGCAGGAGAGTAGGGGAAAGCACGCAAAAGTCTACCTTATGTACAACTCGCCTTTTATTCAAAATCCATACTTGATGTGTTCTAACGTCCCATCTCTCATGTAGGGATGGGGAAAAGGGGGGGGGTGGTGTCTCGGGAAAAGGATAGAGGTTAGCAAGGAAGTAAGGAGGAACTTGTGTCGCTTACGATTACTTCTCACGGCTAACTCGGGGCCCAAACTACTAAACTTGTTGCATGGCCGCAATGACTGGCCCGATGGAGAAGGTATCCAAGGACTTCCTTGTATACTGTAGTCCTTGAGGTAGTGGGCTGTAAAGGTGGACTGCCTAGCCCAAGTGCCCGCCCGTAAGATTTGGCTTACCGCCATGTTGGTACCAAACGCTAAGGATGTGCTAAGACCTCTAATATCATGAGGTCTTGGGGTACCAGGCACCGTGGAGCCCTCATTCTCATAGGCCCTCCTTATGACCTGTCTCAGCCAGAAGGATATGGTGTTTTTGGAAACTGCCTTCTTGACCGATCCTGTGGACACAAACAAACTCTTCACCACCGGTCTGAGTTTGGCCGTTCTACTAAGGTACTTCCTTATGGTCCTTACGGGGCACAAGAGGAGGTCACTAGGGTTGTCCGAGCGCGGAATAGAGAACTCTTCGAACCTCGGGTCCGCAATTGCAGGGTTCTGGGTCTTTGCTACAAACTCTGGCAAGAACTTAAAAGTCATATCCTTCCACCCTTTCGAGTGGGATACCTCGGAAGACAGGCCGTGGAGCTTGCTCACTCGTTTCGCTGAGGCCAGGGCTAGTAGAAAGATGGCTTTGAGGGCGAGATCTTTGTCTAAAACATCCTTTAGAGGTTTGTAGGGAGGACGCAAAAGGACCTTGAGGACTTTGGCTACATCCCACTGGGGAACCCTTGAGGTGCGGGGATCACAAGTTTGCTCAAAACTCCTGATGAGCATCGAGATGTGACGCGAGGTCCCTAGATTGATGCCCTTAAGTTGGAACACCTGTCCTAACGCTGCTCAAACCCCTTTGATAGCTGGGATGGAGACCCCTAGATCATCCCTCAAGTGTACCAGGAAGTCTGCGATGTTGTGGACTGAAACATCCAAGGGCTGAAGGTTCTGAGTGGCACACCATTTGTCAAAGGTTGTCCATTTAGCTTGGTATACAACACAAGAGGACCTCCGCAGGTACCCAGACATCCTATCCGCTGTTTTGTCTGAGAACCCTTCCTTCCTTAGCAACCGCTTGATAACCTCCACGCGTGAAGCCTCAGCCCGAGGTTTTTCGTGCACCTTTTGGAAGTGTGGTTGACTTAGCAGGTCTCCTCTTACTGGTAAGGGCCACGGCGGGAGAATGGCTAGGTCCTGCAGATCCACAAACCACTCCCTCTCCAGCCACCAGGGCGCTACCAAAGTCATCTCTGTGGACTTTGACTGCCTTAACCTGTCTGATCATCCCGAAGGGGGGAAAGGCGTATACGTCGAGGTTGTCCCAAGGGTGCTGGAAGGTGTCTTCGAAGGCTGCTCTCGGATCCGGTATCGGGGAGCAGAACACGGGGAGCTTCGCGTTTAGTCTTGTGGCGAACAAGTCTATCACTGGGGAGCCCCAACGACGGAGGACTTCCTGTGCCACTTGGGGGTGAAGGGACCACTCTGATCCCACTATTTTGCCTTTCCTGCTTAGCCCGTCCGCCAGGACGTTCCTCTTTCCGGGAATGAATCTGGCCGATAGGAGAATGTCGTTCCTTTCGGCCCACTCTAGGATCCGAGCTGGGAGATCGCACAAATCCCTTGATCTTAGCCTTCCTTGTTTCTTGATGTACACTACTACCGTGGCATTGTCGCACATGAGGGCTACCGAGTTCCCCTGAACGAGGCGGACGAAGGTCATCAATGCCCTCTGCACTGCCATGAGCTCCAGAAGATTGATGTGCTGGGCCTTTTCCTCAACTGACCATTTCCCATCTGCTGTTACCTCGAGGAGATGTGCTCCCCACCCTTCCTTCGATGCGTCCGTGAAGAGCAGTATCTCCGGGGGAGAGGAGCCGAACGGAATCCCTTTCAACGTATTCCACCTGTCGGACCACCAGAGGAGAGCTTCTTTGGAGGGAAGTGACACCGGGATTATCTTCTGTGGGGAGCTTCCCTTTGACCAGAGGTCCTTCAGGTTCCACTGAACTGGTCTGAGTTTGAGCCTGCCCTGCGGAACCAACTTCTCTAATGAGACCAGGTGACCTACTAATCTCTGCCAATCCTTGGCCTTCCTTGGGGCACCGGCCAGGAATGGGCGCATCACCTGGTCCAGGTTGTCTAGTCTCTCCTGGGACGGGAAGGCTCTCACCAGCTGGGAATCTAACACCATTCCCAGGTAAGTCATCCTGGTGGTGGGAACCAGATGGGATTTTCCGAAATTGATGGTTATCCCAAGTTCTTTGCAGAAATTGATCAGTTGACTCCCTTGTTCTTTCAAGATTACCTCTGAGGCTGAAAGCAACAACCAGTCGTCAAGGTACCTTATCAGTCTGATGCCTTGCTTGTGTGCCCAGGTCGAGACCAGGGCGAAGACTCTCGTGAAGACTTGAGGGGCTGTCGATAGACCGAAGCAGAGGGTCCTGAATTGAAGAGTCTGGGGACCCCACTTTACCCTGAGAAACTTCCTGCTGGAGGGGTGAACGGGAACCTGGAAGTAAGCATCCTTGAGATCCAGGGACATCATGAAGTCCCCTTCTCTCACGTCTTCTTGATGAATTTGTTCAAAGCCGAGAGGTCGATTACTGGTCTCCAACCCCCTGTCGCTTTCTCCACCAGGAAGAGTCTGCTGTAGAATCCCGGCGGCTCGTGCACGGGTTGCAGGGCTCTTTTCTCCAGCATAACTTCCACCTCTGGCTGTAAAGCTGCCTTCTTTTCTGAGTCGTTGGGAGCTAACCATACCCCTCGGTGATCGGGGATCAACGGGGGCGGCTCTGACAAGAAGGGAATCCTGTATCCCTCCCTGAGAACAGTAACCGTCCACGGGTCCGCCCCATTGTCCCGCCATGCTTGCCAAAATTGTTTGAGGCATCCCCCTACCAGGAGTGTGGGAAGGTGTAGGGGGCCTCTCTCCCTATCTCCTTCTATGAAGGCGGTTTGACCGGCTTCTCCTTGACCCGGAGAACTTAGGTCTATAGGAGGTTTGGGGTTGAGCACCATTCCCCTTGGAGGGCTGCGGAGGCTGGTGCCATGAAGAGGTGGATGCTCCTTGCCTATCTGGGGGCAGAAGCGGGTAGGCCCCGTCCGCCGGAGGTCTCCTCGCAAAGGCCTGCCTTGGCAACTGGTGCCTGGGCTCGGCTGGCACCTTCAACCTGCTGACTCTCTCCATCGTCTCTGCTACAGTCTGGAGAGGGAACATCGTCTTGGCCCAGATGGGAGAGTTTCTAAGGAACTTTTCCTCTCGCTCGGGGAGCTTGCAGGAAAGTCTGCTTAGGATAGTGTCCCTTCTCCTCAGAACCCAGTTGGCAGTCTGGGTAAGGGACTGGTGTGTCAGAAATTTCATGGCTTTACCCCCCGAATGGATCAATTCTTTCAGAAGAGCCTGATTGTCTGGCACTGCGAGGTCGTATGAGATCTGAAAGTCCGCCAGCGTACAGGCCCACCAATCCAGCCAAGAGGTGACGTTCACGACGTCCTGTGCGATGACCTCCATCATAGAGGCCTCTGCTGGAGAGAAGACCACCGGCGCGCTAAGGCTACGTTCGTCCGAGTTGCCTTGGCTTAGTGTAACGACCACGTCTTCTACTGTGCAGGGCCCTGAATGGTGACCGTCCGGCACGTAGAACTTTCTCTGGGTCTTGAGACCCGGTAGGAGTTTGCCTGAGCACTGTGATCTCAGGGAATTCTCCAGGGCCGAGACATACAGGTCCACGTGTTCCATTCCCATGGCAACATCGGGGGCTAAAGGTAGGGTCAAGGAAGGCTTCTTCTGCACAGGATCCTCCACCATCCTGCCCAGACCCGAGAGCCAAGATCGCGCAGCCGTTGGTTGAGGTTCGTCCAACTTATGGTGCCGTCGGATGAGAGCAAGCACCTTACGGTAGGACGAGACCTCCTCCACCAAACACTTGCCCGAGTCAATTAAACCGTCCACTACTCGTACCCCCTCGTCGGCAGGTTCATCGAACGCGGAAGGATCCGTGGGCGTGGAGGCATCCCATTCCTCCTGGTAGGATGATGGAGTGGGCGCCTCCGTCATGGGTAGAGCCGTCGGGACGGAGGTAGCCGTCATGGGTCTACCCCCTCCCGGGCTGACCCGGATGGTACTGGATAATGGTCGTGGCAGCGGCGAAACCCGAAACTTGGCCGGGACCGCTGTGACCAAAAGACTCTTGAGTCACGTTACTGTGCCGAGCCCGCGGGATTTTTCCGCACACGGGTGGCTCCGCCGACTTACTAGGCCGGGGCAGTAACGAGTTACTGTGCCGAGCCTGCGGGATTTCTCCGCACACGGGTGGCTCCGCTGACTTACTAGGCCAGGGCAGTAAAGAGTGTGCCAACGGCTGCCCCCGACGAACGGGTGGAGCCGAAGCGACACTGAACAGGGCAACGGAAGCGGCTCCAGTAGCCACCGAAGCAGTCACTGGAGCGGCAACCGACCCGCTGGATTCTCCACGATGTCGAACCCTTGTGACATACCTTTTCCGCGGCGATGACCTCCTTCGGTAGTCCTTCCTCGAGGACCTCGCCCTCTTCCTGGGCGGACTGTCGTGTGAGCTCGATCCTCCTCCTCCTAGAGTCTCGATCGATGTAACCATCCGACGAATAGGAGTCGTAGGAGAAGTCTTCATCGGAGTACGAGGAGATTGAAACTTCCGACTCTACCACGAGCCTCCTGTGGGTCCTGGGTCTGGAATTCGGGGTTACCGGCTCCATGAAGTCTGGCAGAAGCGTGGCTGATGGTGCCGGGGGTGGATGGGTTATGGGACGACCGTTGAACCATCCTTCGCTGCCCTCCTCCACTCTCAAGGGGGACCTAAAGGTCGTCCTCAGGGCCCTCCAAACGATGGAGTCGGGGTCCGAAACGCCCGTGGGCTGCTTACCAATGTCCTGGCCACCCCCGGAAGATGTTGCACCTGAAAAACACGTTACAGGCGTGAGGATGGGCGCTGAAGCGGGCACCCCCCCACCCCGGATCCACACTTATGACGGGTCCTGCGGGCACCAGGCCTTCGTCTAAAGCACACACTCCATCCACTTTAGCAGACCCCTCACTTGTCTGCATAGACCCCTTCAACACAGAATCCCCCACATTAGACTCATAGGGAGCGGCAATGGACCACTTCCCCGATACGGACTTACCTAGTCCCCTACCCAGGGTAGGGGAAGGGGAAGGAGAACCTCTCTCCGACAGGACCGAGGGCGAAGTCACCGGCAACGAAAGGCTTGACTTCTTAGGCGACTTCTTAGAAGCCTTCTTTTTCTTGGCGAAAAGAGCCCATTGGACCTCCGGCCAAGACTCACACTCCGGGCACTTAGACTCCGGGGAACACCTTTTCCCCCGACACGAGGAGCACATGGAATGCGGGTCGACCCCGGTCACCGAGAGCCATGCTCCGCAAGACTTACCCGCTTGAGCCCCGGGACAGCGACGCTGAGGTTCCATGGAAAAAGCGAACACAAACGACACACGGACACAAGGGAAAGGTGAGGAACACAGCGGGAATACGTGAGACACAAGGTAAAGGAACACACGGGCACTCGTGGGACAAGGGTTGAGAACACAAAGTAATCACGTGGGAACACAAGGTGAACGGTCGGGATAAGCGAGAGAGAGCGGCAAGATGTTATCTACGCCGCGACCAGAAGCTTAATGGTTGGAAAGCGTGGTCACCCGCGTGACCTGGGTCGCTCCTGGGCGTGTATCCCTTCGCCCTGGAACGTCCTTGAGAGGCAGCGGAGAGAGGGGCAACTACGCAAAATTCTCGGTCGGTGATTAAGAGATCCCCAGGCTCTCCTAAGAAAGTAGTTCGAGGTAAGTATTCTGTGTTGGAACAATAATTATTTAAACTAATACAGTACAAGCATGTAATATTCAATGAGCAAATTATAATATTACTGCAGATCACTGTGCATCTATTATTAATTTAATAAATGCTGTAATGATCAGAATGTTTGATTCTGAATTCTCCTTAACCTCTACTTTTCTTTGCCTACATATACATAGAACAGTGGCATGTCCCATACAGAAGCTCCTCTATCCTCCCCATCTCATAACGCTATAACACTTAAATGCAATATACCTTTGACTCAAAGTGAAAAGCAAGTATGACTGATTGAATTGTTGTTCTGTAGTCTTTGATAGCACCATAACTTCTGTACAATAACATTTGGGTCAAGTTCTCTTGCTTGATGGTACAGTTAAAAAGTTTTAAATTATCTATACCTCATTTATTTCTTAAACTGTGTAAGAAAGACCTATTAGTAAATTATCACTTTTGAATGCCAAGGTTTTGTAGTAATGCTTTTCCTACTAGAGTTGCAGCTTAGCTTATAAAAATAAAAAAAAGTAATAATTATAACAATACACTAAATCATTCAATGTCACATGTTTATCTAAAGTTCACTAAGAATAGCACCCTGTTACTGACTGTATAGTTACTCAATACTGTATATAAAAAATACAGGTCCACCACCATTAAAGGCGGGTTTACACGGCCGAGCAGCTCGCCGAGCCCGGTTGTCGAACCTACCTGTAGAACGGCTCGAAGAGCTTTCAGACAGTACATCGAGCCTCAGTGTGCCTCGTGCTAAAACAACGTCAACATTTCTCTCGACCAGGACGATTTGATAGCCATTGCTTTAGCAGTGGCACTAAGAAGGAAAAAAAAAAGATCAAAGTGGACGAAGAATTGGCTACTAAAAAGAGAAATTTTCACACACCAACTTGCTTATTGCTTTAAAATTAAGGCTTTGAAATTAGTTCTTTCAATATTTCATGCAGAGCCGCTATTCCTTTGTTTCTGGTCACATTATTGGAATAGTTTTTTTATTTAACTCTCCATAAAGCTGGATGAGGCCGATATGTATGTATGAAATCAAAGTACGACTTCCTTCTCATTCTTGCTTTCATTAATGGCAGCCATTATTCATTTATTTGATGATGTTTCCTCTAGCAGGTTTGAATAACTGAGGTTCGATGCTCGACACCCGTTCACACCGCTCGTCAAACAATGTAGCTCCGCCCACAAAAGTCAAGATGAGCCTGACTTTCATCGAGCCGTTCGACGAGCGCGCTCGACAACCAAATAGCCCGTTTACACGCTCGAACATCAATTCAAACACAGGGTTGTCGAGCCAGGCTCGACGAGCTGCTCGCCCGTGTAAACCCCGCTTTAGTCTGACACCTTTAGTTTCATAGACCCTTGCTAGATTAAGAGTCATTCTTATAACTCAACCGGCTAATATACAGTACATCATGATATATGTAACATGTTAATTATTCATATCCTTCCCCTCTTACCAGTATTGGACTACCAGAAAGCTTTATTAGACATTTTGAATGGAAAGTATGGGACAAATATGGCATGAAAAATCAAAACCCTATCGTCTGCATTAGTTTAAGTCTTTACTTTTGCCCATAAAGAGGAAAAGAAGAGCAGAGCTCTTTCCTTTTAATCGGCAGTATGGATAGATGATGGTGTGGCAGAGGCAAAGAAGTAACTTTAAGCACTTTAACTGACAGTGCCCCATGATGTCCCCTTTACTCTATTATGATTAAAATTTTAGAGAGGGAATAATCAGAAACGGGAATGCTCGTAAAAAGGAGCAAGTGTATATCACCATGTTACACAGAAAACACACTGCTTCAGTTATTGAGTTAACTGCAAAGGCATGTTTATACTCCAGCAGCTGAAAAAATGGTTACTCTCTGTACTGGCTGGAGGTGTTCACCTGTAACTACCAACACCTGATCCTGTTTGTAATACTAGATATGCAGTTAAGTCTAATAGTCATGCCTTCTCCATCACGAGGCTCAATACTACGCAGTATCCTAGAAGTTTTATTCCGCATGTGACCAAGTTGTCGAATGATCTTCAAACCTAATAATTGAATTGGTGGAACTTCAAAAGTTCAAATTTGCAGAGAATGTTTTATGTTGCACAGGCTGACCTAAGTCTCTCTATAGTTTAGATATAAAAGATCTGTTTTAATGTTTTCACTGTTCTGAAAATATTTTATATTAATTTTTCATTAGTTCTCTTAGTTTGTTTATGTCCTTTTCTCACTTGGTTGTTTTTTCCCTGTTGGAGCCCTTTGGCTTATAGCATTCTGCTGTTCCAACTATTGTTGTAGCTTAGCTAGAAATAATAAATTCTAAAACCAAGCTCCAACAAAGCTGAAAATATACTGTACTCTTAAAGGACAAAGGTTTTTGTTCATGTAGGAACCATTAAATTCAATGTAGTAATTGCTATCAGAAAAGGTAAAAAGAACTTGAGTAAGCTATATAATCAAAAGTCACTTGTTATGTGTGATTATCTCCAGAAAAGGAGGATCTAGGATCATTCTTTGGCATGGGTATTCTTTTTTTTAAAAGAGGTAGTGAGGGTTGAAGAGCTAATAAAACCGGGGGTAAAAAGTAAATATCAGGAAAGGTTGAAAATGATATATGACGAAGTGAAAGTAAGAGAAACTGGCAATTTAGAGGAGGAGTGGAAGTTAGTAAAAGAAAATTTTGTTGGGATTGCAAGTGATGTGTGTGGAAAGAAGGTTGTTGGAGGCAGCATGAGGAAGGGCAGTGAATGGTGGAATGAAGGAGTGAAGGTAAAAGTGGAAGAGAAAAAGAAGGCTTTTGAAGAATGGCTGCAGAGTAATAGTGTAGAGAAGTATGAAAAATATAGAGAAAAATGTGGAAGTAAAGCGCAAGGTACGTGAGGCAAAGAGGGCAGCTGACCTGAGGTGGGGTCAGGGATTGGGTCTTTCATATGAAGAGAATAAGAAGTAGTTTTGGAAAGAAGTGAAGAGAGTAAGGAAGGCTGGCTCAAGAATTGAAGAGACAGTGAAAGATGGAAATGGAAGGTTGTTAAAAGGAGAGGAGGCAAGGAAAAGATGGGCGGAATATTTTGAAAGTTTACTGAATGTTGAGGATAATAGGGAGGCAGATATAATTGCTGTTGCAGGTGTTGAGGTGCTAGTGATGGGAGATGAGAATGAGAGAGAGATTACAATAGATGAAGTGAGGAGAGCACTAGATGAAACGAGAGTAGGAAAAGCATCTGGTATGGATGGTGTGAGAGCTGAGATGTTGAAGGAAGGGGGTGTGACTGTACTTGAATGGTTGGTGAGATTGTTTAATATGTGTTTTGTGTTGTCAATGGTACCAGTAGATTGGGTTTGTGCATGTATTGTACCACTATATAAGGGTAAGGGAGATGTGCATGAGTGTTGTAATTCAAGAGGTATTAGTTTGTTAAGCGTAGTTGGAAAAGTGTATGGTAGAGTAATGATTAATAGGATCAAGGATAAAACAGAGAATGCAATCTTATAAATACAGGGTGGTTTTAGAAGAGGTAGGGGTTGTATGAATCAGATTTTTACAGTTAGGCAGATATGCAAGAAATATTTAGCAAAAGGTAAGGAGGTGTATGTTGCGTTGATGGATCTGGAGAAAGCGTATGATAGAATTGATAGGGAAGCAATGTGGAATGTAATGAGGTTATATGGAGTTGGTGGAAGGTTGTTGCAAGCAGTGAAAAGTTTCTACAAAGGTAGTAAAGCATGTGTTAGGATAGGAAATGAAGTGAGTGATTGGTTTCCGGTGAGAGTGGGGCTGAGACAGGGATGTGTGATGTCGCCGTGGTTGTTTAACTTGTATGTTGATGGAGTGGTGAGAGAGGTGAATGCTAGAGTGCTTGGACGAGGATTAAAACTGGTAGACGAGAATGACCATGAATGGGAGGTAAATCAGTTGTTGTTTGCGGATGATACTGTACTGGTTGCAGACACAGAAGAGAAGCTTGGACAATTAGTGACAGAATTTGGAAGTGTGTGTGAGAGAAGGAAGTTGAGAGTTAATGTGGGTAAGAATAAGGTTATGAGATGTACGAGAAGGGAAGGTGGTGCAAGGTTGAATGTCATGTTGAATGGAGAGTTACTTGGGGAGGTGGATCAGTTTAAGTACTTGGGGTCTGTTGTTGCAGCAAATGGTGGAGTGGAAGCAGATGTACGTCAGAGAGTGAATGAAGGTTGCAAAGTGTTGGGGGCAGTTAAGGGAGTAGTAAAAAATTGAGGGTTGGGCATGAATGTAAAGAGAGTTCTATATGAGAAAGTGATTGTACCAACTGTGATGTATGGATCGGAGTTGTGGGGAATGAAAGTAATGGAGAGACAGAAATTGAATGTGTTTGAGATGAAGAGTCTAAGGAGTATGGCTGGTGTATCTCGAGTAGATAGGGTTAGGAACGAAGTGGTGAGGGTGAGAACAGGTGTAAGAAATGAGTTAGCAGCTAGAGTGGATATGAATGTGTTGAGGTGGTTTGGCCATGTTGAGAGAATGGAAAATGGCTGTCTGCTAAAGAAGGTGATGAATGCAAGAGTTGATGGGAGAAGTACGAGAGGAAGGCCAAGGTTTGGGTGGATGGATGGAGTGAAGGAAGCTTTGGGTGATAGGAGGATAGATGTGAGCGAGGCAAGAGAGCGTGCTAGAAATAGGAATGAATGGCGAGCGATTGTGACGCAGTTCCGGTAGGCCCTGCTGCTGCCTCCGATGCCTTAGATGACCACGGAGGTAGCAGCAGTAGGGGATTCAGCATTATGAAGCTTCATCTGTGGTGGATAATGTGGGAGGGTGGGCTGTGACACCCTAGCAGTACCAGCTGAACTCGGTCGAGTCCCTTGTTAGGCTGGGAGGAACGTAGAGAGTAGAGGTCCCCTTTTTGTTTTTGTTTCTTTGTTGATGTCGGCTAACCCCCAAAATTGGGGGAAGTGCCTTGGTATATGTATGTATATATATACAAACTACGGCCATGAAAGGAAACATTCAAATCTCATGACCATGGGGATTAAAAGATTGGTCACAAGGAATGAAATATTACTTAAAATGTTACAGTCTTACAAATGAGATGTTTTGCATTAATTCAGTCTTTATAACTAGAAGAAGTTTGTCGAAGCAATATATCTTACAGCATGGTATGAAAATAAGTAAATGTTTGGAAAGATATTAACATCTGGTAGGCAAAAGTCTTCTTTATAATAGCAATATTCCTTTTACGATGTAAACACATTCATAAGACAGATGCTTTTGCAGTTTAGTATCTCACAGATCTTTAAATACTTAAAATGTTTTGAAAATAACCAACCTTACAAAAAGGATATAAAAAGATTTTTCTAAACTTCATTCAACTAGCAGACAAGCATGTGATTAATGAGTGGAAAAGAGTATATTTGTATGATTTAAAGTGTTTACACAAATTGCCATAAAATAAAACTGAATATCAAGAGTAAATAAAAATTAGTCAGAAAAGATAAATAGCAGTTATGATTCTGATATACTGCAGGATGAAAATATCTGAAAATATGCTCGAGAAAAAGGTGCAAAATGGAAGTGATGAGTATTGGGATATGCCACCTTTAAAGCCTTTGGGAAATTTTTTTCAATCAAACCTACTTTATATAATTCCTTGTTAATTTTATATCATGTCTTCGCCTATGGCTATTTTCATCTTGAAATTAGGCAATGCAGTACTGCTCCAACTTTTATTTTCAATAAAACCATAAACAAAAACAATCTTTGAGCAGAGTTGTGCAGGAACTCAAAAGAGGTATCCTGTATTTTATTTGCAATTGATGAGTGACAATGCACTGTTGTGGAAGCTTTATTTCTTATGCAGAAAAAATAGAGGAAGCCTCTAACTTTCACAATTTTTTTCTAAAAGCCTCAATGCCAGATGTCAAATTTTACTGTGATTGTTTCATTTTGATTATTTCCCATAATTACTCCTGGATTGAGGAAGAGCCAGATTATCTATGGTGTACACGCATCTCAAGTTACTTTTAAGCAGCTTTTAAGGCTTTTTCTAAATCACCTTTTTCCATGAAATATTCTTTAAATATTCTTTACTTTCCATTTAGACAAATAGTTCTTATTCATCCATTGTTTCCCCAATTTCACCATAGAAATTTTTATTATGTGACACCTCATTCAGAGGAAAGCCATGATTTGCCTGCATAACTTCTTTTACTGCTCTCAAAAACAAGCAAACTCTACACTTATTCTTCCTAGATAATACCCTGACATTATTTTTGATTTGTAACTTCAGTATCAATACTCCTCACTCTAGAAAGGGTACCGTTCATGAAAAAAATCTACTACACTTTAAATCTAAAAACTTACCCTATCACAGCTCTCTCTCTAAATTCCCAGCCAACAGTCAAGTATCTGAGGCGAATGATATCCAGCCGACCAAAGATTAGCACTCGTACCTGAAATGATAAACCAGAGGCAAAGAAGCATTATGGGAGGGTTTATTTTTCTGCTATTCCTATGCAGGCAATTTCATTCAAAGTAAATATTTCTAAAATAATTTCCTTTGCAAATTTATCATGAGTTACATAAATTTAGAACTTTTTAACTTTGTATCTTAAGGTACAGTACTGTACTTCTAAAGTTGAAAAATTCTTCTGGACAATCTCTTACCTTATTATCCATCCAGCCTCCTAAAAATGTTTCAAGTGACTCCTCTGTTACCCTTAACACTAATTTGTGAGGGAATTTGGTACGAATAAAGTCTGAAATACAATAAGCTTGAATTAGTACAGTAATTAAAAAGCCCTTTCAATTTAATAGCAGCCATTATTGTGACACTGCAAGAAACTTTGTTCCAATTATTATTATTATCAATTGCTAATCTACAACCCTAGTTGGAAAAGCAGGATGCTATAAGCCCAGGGGTCCCAACAGGGAAAATAGCCCAGAGGGAAGGAAACAAGGAAAAATAAAATTTCAAGAACAGTAACATTAAAATAAATATTTCCTATATAAACTATAAAAACTTGAACAAAACAAAAGGAAGAGAAATTAGATGGAACAGCGTACCCAAGTGTATCCTCAAGCATGGGAACTCTCACCCAAGACAGTGGAAGACCATGGTACAGAGCCTATGCGCACTATCCAAGAACAGAGAACAATGGTTTGAATTTGGAGTGTCCTTCTCCTAGAAGAGCTGCTTACCATAGCTAAAGTCTCTTCTACCCTTACTAAGAGGAAAGTAGCCACAGAACAATTACAGTGCAGTAGAAGAAGAAGTGTTTGGTACAGTAATCTCAGTGTTGTTAGGTGCATAAGGATGGAGGAGAATCTATAAAGAATAGGCCAGGCTATTCGGTGTATGTATACGCAAAGGTGAAGAACCCTAAAGAGAGAGAAGGATCCAATGTAGTGCTGTCTGGCCAGACAAAGGACCCGATACCTCTCTAGCGGTAGTATCTCAACTGGCAGCTGGTGCCCTGACCAACCTACTACCTCATTTAAAGGATATAAAGCATTATTTTACAAAGGCACCTTTGACCGAGCTCAAATATGCACCCATATTATGATTACTGTATTGAACTGCCCTATTAGCTGTATTGGATGATAACAGTTGTTGCACTTAAGAGCTGCAATGTTTGCTGGATTCTGCCAAGCAAGGCTATCAATATGCACCAAATACAGAATTAAAAAAGAAAAACTTTCCTTGCAATAGTTAATAAATGTGAAGCCTAAAATTACTTTTCTGTACCTTAAAAGATCTTGCTACTTTTATCCACAATCATCCAGAAAATGGTGAAAAAATTAAAGTACCATACAGCTACCGAAAATATAATTAGTGAATACTAATGGTCAAGGCTTTTTGTCTACAGAAAAATTTCCACTGCTATGAGTGTGAGTGTAACTATTGAAAATTCACTAAAGATTTATAACCGACAGATGTTATTGGGTGGAGAATTCGCCACGAATTTCAAACCTAATCATGAAAATCAACTAAATTTTACAAGGCCATATTAAAAATTATATACAGTACAGTGGTACCTCTACATACGAATTTAATCCGTTCCACAACCGACTTCAGATGTAGAAAATGTTCGGATGTCGAAACGAATTTTCCCATAAGAATACATTGAAATAGGATTAATCCGTGGTTGAGCCCAAAAACCTATGATAACTCCTTAATAAATTACTACACAATTTCCCATGAGAATAATGCACACTAAATTAGATAATAGACATGTAAATAAGAAGAATTATAAAAAAATTATAAATAAGAAACAGGTTTTTAGCGTCACTTTACCTTAGAAACTCCAGCGCAGGTGTTGTTGGTCTTGCTACGCAGAGAGGAGACGGACGGGCGGCGAGGAGGTAGAGAGGTTAACTACGATAAACGTACACTACCGTAACTTATTCTAACTTACACTAAGTGAACTTTAACATAGCTTATTTATTTTTTTTATTCTTATATTTTATATTTTTTTTTTATATTTTCTTTTTTTCTTTTTGATGATTAATTTTCATCACTTTCACTCTCTCCACTTAAAATTGATTGAATTTATTTCGCTTCACTCTTTGCTGTTTTCTTTGAACCACTTCCATCCTCTTCATCACGAGTTCGCTTCGTAGTTTTTTTAAAGAAACTATCGATAGATAGTTGCTTGGTACGACTTTTCAGAATGTTTCGAAAGTGAGTTAGGCAAACATCATCGAACTGCGCAACTACAAGACAAACCTGCAATTTTTTTGGGTGGTATTTGTCGATGAAGTCGACCACGTCTTGATATTTTCCTAACACCTCTTTTATTTGCGCTGAACCTAACACATGTTCTACCTCCTCGATCCCTTCCTCGTCATCACTCATGTGCTCAGACATAGCATGGAGTTCCTTGAGCTCCTCTGTGGTAAGTTCGTCGTGATGTTCGGCGACAAGTTCCGTGATGTCATCTGCGTCTACCTCCAGACCCATGGAGTTGCCAAGGGAGACTATTTCCTCTACGTCTTCCGCTGCACCCACCACGGGATCAGGTTCGGGGTCAAAACCTTCGAAATCTCGGGGAGAAACTGCATCAGGCCACAGCTTCTTCCAGGCAGAATTGAGGGTCCGTCGACTTAATCCCACCCAAGCCTGATCTATGATCTTCAAGCAGTGCACGACGTTGAAGTGGCTTTTCCAAAATTCACGCAAAGTTAAGTTTGTGCTGTGCGTGACATTAAAGCACTGCTTGAATAGGTGCTTGGTGTAGAGCTTCTTGAAATTCGAGATGACTTGCTGGTCCATGGGCTGGAGGATAGAGGTGGTATTCGGTGGAAGATACAGCACCTTTATGAACTTAAATTCATCGAAGATATCATCTTCAAGTCCAAGGGGGTGAGCGGGTGCATTGTCAAGGCATAGCAGGAATAAGGCAATTTCTGTTCATGAAGATACTTCTTCACAGAAGGGCCGAAAACTTGGTTAACCCATTGCACAAAGAACTGCCTAGTGACCCAGGCCTTCGAGTTGGATCGCCAGAAAACATGAAGCTGGTCCTTATCCACGTTGTGTGCCTTAAAGGCCCTAGGGTTCTCGGAATGGTAAACCAGTAAGGGCTTGACTTTAAAGTCCCCGCTAGCGTTGGCACATAGGGCAAGAGTCAACCGATCCTTCATTGGCTTATGCCCAGGCAATTTCTTCTCTTCGGCGGTGATGTAGGTTCGACTGGGCATCTTCTTCCAAAACAGCCCGGTTTCATCACAATTAAACACTTGCTGCTCTACGTAGCCTTCTTCCAGCACGATCCTTTCAAAGTTCTTGACAAAGTCAGCTGCAGCCTTTGTGTCCGCACTAGCAGCCTCTCCGTGGCGAACAACTGAATGAATCCCGGACCGTTTCTTAAATTTCTCAAACCAGCCACGAGATGCCTTGAAATCGTCTGAGGAAGGTTCGGTTGAACTCTCCCCAGCATCACCCCCAGAGCTCTCCTCCTTCAAGTCCATGAAGATGGCGTGCACCTTCTCGCAGATGATGGTTTCGGCGATGGTGTCGCCAACAATCTCTCTGTCCTTGATCCAGATTAGCAGAAGTCGTTCCATCTCTTCTATGATAGGGCTACGCCATTTTGAAATAATGGTGATCCCCTTAGAAGGTTTCACTGCTTTAATAGCTTCCTTCTGTTTCAGGATTGTCGAGATCGTCGACATATTACGGCCATATTGTTTAGCAAGTTCACTCACGCGGACGCCACGCTCATGTTTTTCAATAATTTCCTGCTTTACGTCTAAAGAAAGCATTTCCTTCTTCCTTTTCTCACCACTACCACTACCACTTGCAAAACTAAGCCTTTTAGGACCCATATTTTACGTAAATTACCGTAAAAGGATGCACGTAAAAAATCACGATTAAAACAGTACAATAATAGCAGAACGCATAGGGCACAACCGCAAGAAGCCGACGAGAACAGAGGACTGACCCAAGCCACGCTAATTGAGGGTCCCTCCGAGGTCGAAGTGCTGCCTTCTATCGGCGGAAATAAAAAACACATCCGGCGCTATGAGTACCGACTACGCGTACGAGTATTGTTTACTTCGGGATTCGAAAAAAAAATTTGGGTGTAGAGTAGGAACGTGTTCGAATTGTACTTCGCGTGTCGAAAAATTCGGATACAACCGGTACGACGAAAATTGCTTACTTCGTGTGTCAAAATAAAATTCGGGTGTAGAGTCAAAAATTTGCTCGAATTTTACCTCGGATGTTGGAAAATTCGGATGTAGATACGTTCGGATGTAGAGGTTCCACTGTATATATATAAATATACATATATATATACATATACATTTATATATACATATACATATATGCTGTATATGTAAATATATATCAAATTTTAAGTAATTCTAAAATATTTTTTTTTTCCACAACAGGATTACCAGATTATGAATCGCGCTAAAATTTCATTAAATACTTTTTAAAAGTTCATTACTTATAAGTTTCCTAAAGCATAAAGTCAAGCAAAATCAAACTGTATACAGAACTACTTTATATACCCAACATCTACGTAACATCAAAACTAGCAGCCAAGACTATTTAGCTTTCATTTTTCACCCATGATAACAATTAGGGAATGCAAATTAAATCACTTGTGAAAACAAAGATCACTGCAAGCATGGAGAGAATTAAAACAAACTAAATACAGAACAGCACTGTAAAACAGTAGCAGATAATCTGGAAACTAATACTACTACTTCCCAATGATAAAGATTAAAAAATGTATACATTACTTTTGTAAAGACTTATTTAAATATCTGTAAATATAACATATCCACATATAAGATTATTTGAGGAGATGAGGTCTAACAATATTACTTTCCCCTCCTATACAAAGTACTGTACAGTAAACTGCGTTGTCTTTGATCTATAACTACAGGTATGCTTTTAATGTATTTTCAGTTAAGGTACATTAACCCTCATACAATTGTAGATCCCATTTAATCTAAAGAAATAAAAGCACTTATTCCTTCAAGACTCAATAGACCACAGCATACTAGTTACATAAGGTCGAGTACATTAAGTTTAGACTGAAGTCGAAATACAAGTGAACCCTACAAAACCTTGTATCATGACAGACTTGATTCTATTTTTTTGTGATAAATTTTTCTGTATTTGGTTTTATATAACTATGAATGTGAAGTCTTATAGTTTCAGTGTTTGCTTAACCCAAGCAAATTATTAGGTCCGGCTGTATTACGTTAACATTTTACATGTGCATGTGAATAAAGTACAGAACATTAAAGTGGGCTTTTCACATGGATTTACATGTACATTTCACAAGAATACTCTTACACTGCGCAATGGCCTTCTCTACCTATCCTCCTGTTTCCCAGTCACTCAACAGTGTGCTATTTTTTGGCTGGATTTTATGAAAATATTTCCCTAAAAGACCTTCTACAGGAGGCAGAGTTTTCAATAGCCTTAGCCTCAGGAACGAGAGCCTGCGAACTTGCTGTGGTTTTTGGAGTGGTTGTTACTTATCCTCACTATCATCATCTGATAGACTCCAGGTCTTCTCTTACTAGCCAAGAATGAAAACCCAAAAACCCCTTCAACAGGATTCTCTACATTTCAGCTTTGCAACCTCCTAGTAATAACCTCTGTCTAGTGTCTACCCTGCAAATCTACAAATAGATATCTACACCATTAGAAGGCATAGTACAGTACAGAAGTCTGTTTCAAAACAAGATCAAAATACCCTTATCTACCGGAGCTATGCCTTTTCTTTTGACCACCCTCAATAAAGAAAGCCAATCCTCTGTCCATCACAAAAATTATAAAAAAAAACGATTTGCAGTTTACAGGTTGGTCTATGCGTAATCTGTGAGACTACCTAAAAAAAATCCAATCTGTTCATGCTAATGCATACACTGGCCTTGGCTGTAATAGTTACCTAGATGGGAAATTTTGAATGGTCAAGCGAAAATCTCTCATCTCTGCCAGATATAACATGATACACATCTAGCCTCCCAATTTGCCAAATATGTCCTCATAGACCTAAAGACAGAAGTCTTGGCCCTCCCTCTGCCAAATATGCCATGACATATCTTTGTCTCACCTTTGCTCAGATACATCACAAGACATCTAGCCCGCAATTCAGCCAGATATGCCATGATCAACATCTATCCCTCACCTCTGAGGTGTATGCCATGACAGACTACTGTATACCTCACCTCCAACATCTACACCATGAGAGACTTCTCGCTCACATCTCTGCCAGACATGCCACGATAAAAGTCTATCACTTGCCTCCGACACAGAATGATCGACATCCAGCCCTAGCCTATGCCAGACACTGTGGAGATATCTACCTCTCACCTCTATCAGATATGCCACAGATGACTTTCAGCCCTCAATTCTGCCAGATATACCCCAATAGACTTCTATCCCTCTCTTCTGACAGACCATACAATATCTAGCCATCATTTGTTTGAATTGATTGTTTTAACTATTTTTTCCACTCGCAGGATGTTAAGGTAAGTATTAGCTGTTGCTTTGCTTGGCAAAATCCCTACATGGACAGAAATCCAACAGTTCTATATCCCCCCACCCCCCAAGGGAATGGAATATGTCAACAAGCTCTAATTTTCAATACCAATTGATGAAAACCCTTCAGGTTCTCTATGGCACTTCTTAAATCAGTATAAATTACAAACTTATCTTCAATTGTTTTAATATCAATTGCTAATATAATTGCTAGTTCAGATGTAAATACTGAAGCTTTACTGGTTAATGAGAGCCAACTTACTTTGAGGATACTGCAGCAAAGCTAGCCCCCATTGAAAAATTAGAGCCATAAGGAGGCCCTTTCCTCTGGTTATGTTCCAAGGCACAGTTTATGTGGACTCAAAATATAGCGCATTTCTTTGACAAATAAAATAAATGCGAGCATATTTTTGTTTTCATTGTGGTCCAAGGTGGAGGAAAGATAGTCGAATGATCATTCTGATGTTTGTGAATTGTAATAGCCTATTTGCTCTTATTGGGAATGGTGGTTCAAGATGTAATAGAAGAGCTTTTTTGTTAAAGAATTGGTGGATAAGATGTTTAATGCACTTCGCATGGTTACAAAATCTCAATGTAGGGACAAGGGTGGCTCCCCACTTCCACATAGTACTCATATTTGGGAAAGACCTAAAGGCTTCATTACATAGTCTTAGACCTTGAGTGTGTATTAGCTCTAAAGACTAAAATAGCATTAGATCCTGATCCATATACTGTATTGGCCTATTATAATCTATTTTTGATAATTCTTTAGAGATCAGTAAAGTTGATCACTTTGCACCCCATATTGTATTAGACAACTTTTTCATTAGGTTTAGATCATTATTATTACAATTGGATTTGATGAAAGATCCACAAGTTCTCCAACTGAGACAAGTATCAAATATTAATCAAAATTATACCTTTTATCTTTGAATTGGATCCAAGTGTCCCTTAATGTGACTGACTTCTTGGCATGGCTTCCATCTAATATTCTTATAAAACATTATTGCTTCAGTTTTTTCAGCAGAAAGTCTAAAACCAACAGATGCAGCCAAAAATTCTATTTTTGAATTGAGTTTAAAATTCTTTGTATGTGACGAAGCTAATTTGACAAGTAGTATATTGCAAAGTCGTCCCCATAAAGGCTACTTGGGCATTTAAGCAACGACGTCATTAAGAGCCAATGCAAAGAGTCCCATGTAAAACACTGCCCTGGAATACACCCACATCTACCTAAGTTTTGGATTAAACATTCTCTATTGGACTTTAGAATGTTCTTCCACCAAATAAAATTTCTAGTAAAAATAGGGAGGTGCCCTCAAAAGCCATTATGATGTAAATATTTTAGTATTGAATGGCTCGAAAGTAGTATCATATGCCTTCCGAATGTCAAGAAATTTAGTTACCGATTTGCATTCATTCAAAACCCCTACATATACAATTTTTCAAGAGAAAGCAAGGTCAGATTGCTCCCATTGAGAGCCAAATTGTGAGGCTGATAAAATGTTTAAGACGTAAACACCAATTTAGTTTCTAATTTACCATTTTTTCCAGTAATTTGCAAACAACTTGTCAGTGAAAGTGGTGTATAATTGTTTGGGTTACTGGTGTCTTTTCCTGATTTTGCTATTGGTATTACTATGATCACATCAATAAATTCATAATCTTACCAGTTGCATTTTTATCCCTTATCAGTTGGGCCAGTGCTTCTAACCACCAAGGGAGTGTTTCACTGGTAAGGCATAAGTCAAAAGCATAGATCTGTCAGCTGCTTGTGTGATGTAGTCCACAAAGAATTGAACGGTTTCATCATGATCTTGTGAATAATTGAATGGAGTTACTTGACCTATAAAATCTGAACTCCTGGTCAGCTTTTTTTTTTCTTTTTCTTTTTTTTTATTGTATTGTAAAGTTGAATAGGAGGACCTGCTGTACATCCTAACCTTGTTACTAATATATGAAGATGGTCACTGCCATTAAGGTCATTTAGCACGTTCCATTCAAATATGTCAACAATATTGTTTGAACAAAGTCAAGTCTATTGAGGAATAAGTTTTACTTGTTTTTTAATAGTAACCTGGTATCTTCATCGTTTAATACAGAGGTTATGATTATACAGTAGTAGTTTAACTAGAACTATAGATATCAATACTACCAATATTAATGTCCCAAAGGAGTTGTGGGCAGTGAGTCTCCAATTGGATATTTTTCATTATCTGGGAGTTCTTAGATTAGATTTTGAAAATTTAGTTACAAGAGGGTTGATTATATGTGTTATAAATCTTACGTTATTATTCAGATGTACTTCAACTCCAGGTACCGGTAATTGACACCGACAGGTTAAATTTTTTAACACTCAAAGTAACTTATGAATAGAGATTGCAGTTCTCAATACATTAGCAAAAGGGACTGAGGAAATTACTAGATTGTAATTTCCTATTCAAGGAACAGCATTATTAGTATGCTATAGCCATACTGCAAAAAATATAATCAACTTTGAATTTCCCTTAATGTAAATGGGTTTTAAGACATTACCATTACATTGATTCATGTAAGGACTGAACATTTCGGCAATGGAGACATTTCCACTGAGTAAAACATTATTGCTGTTTATTTTGCTGCAGTTGGGTTTCTGTTTAATTGTTCTGACATTACTATTCAGAGATTATGATTTTTTAGATATAATTTCCTTTTGTTTACTCGTATTACAATTTACTTCCTCATTATCATTTTGATTTTGGTTAAACTTTGCTATAATTTTTTCAAGATGAAGAGTGCCTGTTGCACGCTTCATATGGTCAACACACAAGCCTCACCGTGTATTTCTAATGTACCAACTAGTTTTTAGTTTTGCGCTTGATAAAGTTGTCAATCATATTTCCGATTTTATTTTTACCCTGTACTATTTTTTTTCCTTTTTTTTTTTTTATGAAATTCTTAAAGCTTGCAGCCAAACTATATTTTGTGTGCTGCTTTATTCTCTATAGAAGTCTTAAGTAACACCACCGCTTACCAGCATTTCAAATAAACAATGATATATTTATTTCTTCTAATGGTACATAATCTCGAGTTTCCTTCAGGTTCTTCGCTATCATAAGGATTCTTATGAACCTCTACTTTACTACATGTTTGGTAGCCTGGTTAATCATCAGGTTGAATTCAGATTAAGAAGTTGAGTGTCAAGGCATTTTTTCCGTTTGTGCTGCAGTTTGACTTGCTACAATAACCACTGAATCTACCTTTATAGTAAATACATACATATATACATATACCAAGGCACTTCCCCAAATTTTGGGGGGTAGCCGACATCAAACAAATGAAACAAAGGGGACGTCTCCTCTCTACGTTCCTCCCAGCCTGACAAGGGACTAAACCGAGTTCGGCTGGTACTGCTAGGGTGCCACAGCCCACCCTCCCACATTATCCACCACAAATGAAGCTTCATAATGTTGAATCCCCAACTGCTGCTACCTCCGTGGTCATCCAAGGCACCGGAGGAAGCAGCAAGGCCTACCGGAACTGCATCACAATCGCTAGCCATTCATTCCTATTTCTAGAACGCTCTCTTGCCTCTCTCACATCTATCCTCCTATCACCCAGAGCTTCCTTCACTTCATCCATCCACCCAAACCTTGGCCTTCCTCTTGTACTTCTTCCATCAACTCTTGCATTCATCACCTCCTTTAGCAGACAGCCATTTTCCATTCTCTCAACATGGCCAAACCACCTCAACACATTCATATCCACTCTAGCTGCTAACTCATTTCTTACATTATAGTACATATAGAAAATGTCTCTTCAGGCTCACTCACATTCTTCATTATTTGCCTTTTTTGTTTCTGGAGAGGTTCCATTTCATTGTACCCCTTTTTCCTTTCAGATTTACATTCTATTGGTGAATGATCAACTATATGGCACCCGAGTTGTGTATTTTAGCCTTTACTGTTTACTACATGTACTGGAAATTTGTTCCATGTTTTTGCTATTTGTATGTAAAGAAATTACCACATGTTCAATGCCTTCCCCCCGCCCCCACACACACTATTCTCTTAACTGTAATGCATATTAATATTTTTCGTCAGCATTATACATTACATATACAGTACTGTATTAGAATCCCAATGTCATTATCACTGAATAGTTTCCATGTGTTAGCTATAATGTTGGTTTGTTCTACTTTGTGCAGTTGGTTTGAAAAAGTTTTCCGCTAGAATAATTATCCCAAAATCGCAAAATGTTTATATCTATTCTCATCCACCGACTTTCTGGACAAATTTGACTCTCCAGGCATACTTAGTATCGCCTCTGACAATTCACAGTTTTTAGCCTACATAAAACAAAAATTGTAATTATATAAACGAGCAGACAAAGAAATGCAGACTTCACATTTCATCTTATATTGCAACCATAGGTTGAATATACTTTAGTATGCCTAAATATGATATTTTTGTGACCATTTCCCTCAACACTAGGGATCCTAAGGTCATAATCATCAATTCAGGGTTATTTACTAAGCAGTGGTGTGCTCTTCCCTCATATCTAGAAATATATATACTAAATGTATCAAATGCACACAAATAAGGCATTGCTAATAACATTCTTGCCTGCATATTTTCTGAGCCAATTTTATGCTTTAGACATATTTATTATATCTCTTGACATTATATAACCAAAGACATACAAGGAATATAACTTAAAAGAAATGTAAAACTTATTTATGACACAATCGGATGGCATTACTCTCTTTTTCAGCCTTGATGAAAGAAAATTAACTCGAAGTTTATGGGAGACCACTATAAATTTCTTTACCTAAAACTCCCGTAGAAAAAGTTGGTTACGTAAAGGTCAGAAAATGGTTGCACAGGGGACCTGATGTGCTTGCATAAATAAAAGAAAAGGATGTTCTAGCCATAAAACTAAGAAAAAAAATTTGGAAACAAATATTTTTAAAATGCAATAATCTGAATTCCAAAATATCAAGAGGAGATCGTGAGTTCCACCCCATAAAGATGACACCATAAAAACAATTCAATCTGATTCACTAGACCTGCTCAAACATCTTTTTGTAATTAGTATTTCTCTTTTAACAGTCTTGGCTAATTCATGATTCGTAATGACTTTTTCATCAAGGTCTAAAACACTGAGGATAAGGAATACACAATGTGGGGATTGATAGCGTTCCAATATACCCTATCCATCTTGTAATTAGGACAATGCCTAAAATTACCAATGGAAGAAGACTTGCAATAGTAACATTAAAATGTGAATATACACTGGAAATGATAAAAAACCCAAGACTCCAAAGAGAAAATTTGGATTAATGACAAAACTGCTCAAAACGTAGTAAATCTGAAACAGTGTTCCTAGTTTCACCAGCGAACTTTTCTTGACTTCTTACTACATGGCAGAGATCAAGTTAGCACTAATAATATATTGATTTTTCTATTAAAATTTAAGATTCATAGAAATATCTACATGATCCGATGCAAAATTCCATAAACATTCTGATACAAAGACATGAAATAATTACTTCTATGGAAATAAATTAGTTACTTTGAAAATGAAAGAAGCCCTTACCTAATGAAGAGACCATGCTAACTGATGCTTCAGTGTAATGGTAGGGATGCCCATCTAAAACCATAACCAAATAGGGAACAGTATTAACGCCAAGCTTTCGTGCTAACTCTACTTCGTGGCCAGCATGAACCTGAAATCATGTATAGATTTTCTTTTATTTTGATCAAACTTACTTTCTTTGCAGACCAAAACAATTATCAGCATGATCACCATTGTCTTCAGATTTTTCTTTAAAGGTAAATTAGGGTTATTTGTATTATGATAAACTTCACTTTCAAAAATAATCCAAAAGGACCAAAAAAAAAAAATTTGGAAAATTATTTCCATACTTACAAAAATTCATTGCTATTCCTTCCTGAAGAGTTAGCCAAAAAATCTCCCTATTGGGGTAATACATTGCCTTGTGAAATGTCCCACAGCCATGCAAGGCTTCTAAAGAAAATGACAACCTAGGTAAAAGCATGGCTACCCTTTTTCTAGTTAGTATTCTAAACCCACTTCACCCCAATTAGTCAACAATATGCCCCTCCTAGCAAACTCTCCAACTGTTGCAAGGTAGTGACCCTTTCACTTGGAACTTCTTCAGATCACTGGGAATGAGCTACAGCATCCTACTACTGTAGTGACACTCACAGCACATCAAAGTTGATGCTGGCTTTAGGTACTTTTACAGCCCCCCTTTCTTCAGTAAAGCAGTCCTGTCACACCGCAACCCAAGTCTATGAAGGGAATCAGCTGCCACTCTTGTCCTATACATAATGCAAGGAGTTGGCCATCACCCCCATCAGGCTTTCCACAGTCCATCATACAAGTCATCTAGGTTGACCCCTGCCGAGATCCAAGAATAATTCCTTAACCTTCAGGACATGCTCGTATCTATATTACTCTGACTGTTCAGCACCATTGCCCATTCATAAGCCCCAGGCACTTGTTCATACATTTGGACACCAGACCACGACCAGGCCTTGAAACAAATGAAGCAGGCACTCTCAAGCCTGCTAGTTCTAGCATCTTTTGACTCAACCTTGATGAGCATTCTCCATACCAATGCATCCCTTCTCTATGGGATAGGCTATGCCTTTCTCTAGGACCATGGCCCCAACGACTTAATAATAAACCATCGTGAATCCCACTCACAGATGCCAAGATGTATGTAACAATCAAGATAGAAACTATTGCAGTTTCTTGGGGCCTCAAAAATTGTCACCTGCACTTCCAAGGACTGCCAACCTTCACACTGCAAGGCAACCACTATACACTGGCAATCATCATCGACAGCTACACATTAAATATGATAGCAAACCCAAGTCTTCAGCAAATGAAGGAGTGCATGTCGCAACGCCAATTCGCTCCAGTGTGATGTTCAAAACAGTCAGCTACCCCATGTCTGAGGATATGCCTGGCTGCACTGAAGTAACGTCACATGCAAGGGCCGTCAACGTCATAATGGCTTCCCTGGAAGATGATGCCTCAATTACCAATAGGCACCATACCCTGCAGGACATGTCATCAACAGCAGCATGGGCCACGACTCCTGACGAATTTGTACAACCTGCTAGCTTTCTTACTACCATACTAGAATCTTTGAGACTCCCTCTCTACTGACAGGGACCTCATGCTCTATGGGACAAAATACTGGTTCCTGCTGCTCTACGTTGCCACACACTCGCCAGACTCCTCAGCAGCCACCAAGGTGTTGAGGCTACTAAACATCAGGCTCTACAAACTGTATTCAGGCCTGGGATAGAGTAACATCGCTAACACATCGCTGCCTGCAAGCCATGCCAGGTCCTAAGTTCCAGCCAACAGCAGAAGCCTCCTTTCAAAAACTTATCACCTATTGAACCCCTTTAAGTCAGTATTGGAAAACTTCTTCCAAGTAGCAGGGAAGTCCTTCCTTCTTGTCACCAACCACATCTTCAGCTAAGCTTATGTTCGTCCTTTCTAAGGGCAACACCACAGACTCAACCATACGGCATTTCTACCGCTACTTCAGAAGTTGGTGTTCCCCTACTCCTAAGAACCAAAAGACGGCCCCGAGTTTACCAACCAAAAGTTAGCAGATTTCACAGAGCATTGGGGTATACACAATATAACTTCATCGTCCCACTACCTGCAGTCTAAAAAACATGCCGAGGCCGCTGTCAAGGATGTCAAGCACTTGATCCTCAAAATGACCCCTTCACTATAGAGTGACTGAGGCCTTTCATCGTGGTCTCTTAGTTACAAAACACTTGACCACTCTGGTCGCTTTCCTGCCCCGTACTGTATGGTAACACTAAGTGTCCGCCCATCATCATTCGTTCAAGGAGTGTCGGCAAGAAAAGGCCCACAGCTATGACTGACAAGCCACTGCATGAGCTGCTCTGGTGCAATGCAATTATGATGACCACACCCACCTCCTACTCAGGCTGAATATGGGCAAACACGTCCACCTCTAGGACCCAACATTTCACAGATGGGACAAAATAGGAATCCTCATGGGTGGCGCGTAGAGAGATTTGCCTCCCCTGTTGTCGAGTGATACATTGGAACCATCTCTTAACCAGTGCTACGTCATAATCCAGTTCCCAACTCTGGACTCTTTGTGGTTTCTAGCCTTGACATGGACAAGTAGTTAATGCCCTCCAAAACTACCCTTAAGGTGTTCAAGATTAAACAGGCTTACATAGTGTACAAAGCCCAACCACATGTGCCACTTGTGCAACTTTGTACCTTCATACTTGATAAAATTCACAATGTTCTTTGCTTTGCACACTATTATTTAATAGTGAAGTCAAAGGGAGGTATAGAGTACTGTATATAGTACCTTACATATATGCATCTTTTACATTTCATAAATATTGTCCATTACAAATTCATGTGTACGAGTCGCTCTATCAGCACACAGTCCATGCACACCTCCACTTCTCTTTTATAAGCTGTTCACCTTGTGGAGAACCCTTTTATACAGCCTGTTGCTGTATAGCACAAGAAAAAAGAAAACTACGACTTGGGAACTGATTTCTCCATCCCTACAATCATCAGTTTATTCCTACAAGACCTTATCTTCCAATCACCACCATTAACCCAATAAACCTACTGGATGCTTGGCAGCTGCCACAGTAGCGCCCACTGATGGTAGCCCTTATTCCTTGGCACCTGCTGCCTCTCTAGTCCAAATGCCTGGTATCCCAATCCATCATTGCTCCGCCCTGCTTGGAGATAGCTACTGATGGCGAGACCTCGGAACAGTTTTATAGAAATCTTACTTAACCACCTCCTCAGGTTAAGCGGTTAATGTATAGTATGTTCAAGATAAGGTTAGGCTCCAAGGTAATGGCTACATTAGGTGGCGAACATGACACTGACCCCACCCTAAGTGGCGATAGGGTGTGTGCATCATAGATGCGGCCAACTCTGCCGTCTCCATCAGAGAACTTTGGGAAAAGCTTTAAATATAATTCCTTTCACCATCTAATAAAAAAACCAACAAAGATAAATCACTAAACAAAACAGTGAAAAAGAAAACGAGAGCCACTCCGAGTACTTTCATCTTGCTGCTAGCAGCTATGAGAGAACAAACAAGAACAGCACCAGTCATACACACACATTGGCTTGCTCTGCAGGGGCTGGAGTCATATGACTGAGGAACAATACATAAGGCAACATGCAGTATCATTGAAAGGGGAGCTAATATCTTTTTTAACCTTAAATTTCCTAATTGAATCTGTGCCTTCCAGAAGAGCAACTGCAAAGAACTTTAAGCTGCAATGAGAACTTACTTTCATAGATGAATATAATTTCTTAGGAGAAATTAGCTCATAATAACACCTAAATAATTAAGACCATGTTCTGAAAAAAAGTAAAATATAGAAGTGTTAGTTGAAATATGTGATATTTCAGTAACATCCTTTAGCCCAGTACCTACTTATCCCAAAAATAACGGAAGAACTGATATTGAAGTAATATGATCATGATACACAAGGCTCACCATTGCTAAATGAACCCAATGGTATTGGTTGAAGTGTGATTTCTACTGTACATTGGTACAAGAGGGAAGAATGAACAATATCCTAATCAGTCCACCATACAGTATGTCTAAGAAAGAGGCTGTCAAGAGACCTTGCAATAAATAATGTTAAAAGTTTCAAGATACCCAAGATAAAAAACCAACAGTGCTATATGGCAGCAATAGTATATCAGTACTGTATTGGTTGAAGCCAATGACAAAACAAAGGGTCATTTAGCACTGTGCCTTGTTAAGAATTTAATAGCCGTTTCACCTAACAAAGTCCTCTATTTCACAGGACAAGACGCTTGCATACAGGTGAGAAACAAGTTCTTCAAACTCTACAGAATCACATTGGTATTCCATCAGATCTAATGGTCCGCCCTTAGACTTCAGATGTCCTATTCTAAAAATACCATAAGCTAAGTATAAAGTTACGAGACCAAACAATTACAATACATTAAATGAGTCAAAGGAATTTAAGACTAAAGAATTACTTTCCTTTATGGGGAAAGTTACATTACTATAATATCAAGGAAGAAGAGAAGCTTAACTAAAAAGGTTTCAATACCAGTATTCTATGTACTAATTAGTATTAGCATAGGGTTTGGTAGTACAAAGAGGCAACTTACCGTAGCCATGCCAAAATTAATAGGTTCCAGCTCTTCATACAGTCTTCGCCATATGGGTTCTATGTGAGCACATGCTATACACCAGTCAGAATAAAACAGCAACAGATATGGCTGCTTTTTGCTTAGCTGAACAACTGAGTTTTGATAAGCCCTGCAATATATGCACAAATTGCTTAGCAAGGATAATTTCATACTTGCAGATATAAATACAATTAACAATTATTAATCAATACATATTAGAGTTCACACTTAATGCTAAAATCATAAAAATACTCTATACTTACTTAAATGTAATGGACTGCTTCTGATATATGTTTGATCCATCACCATGTTTGAAGTTGAACCTAAAACTGCCACCTAAATTACTGAAAATATCATCGAAAGGATCAAAGCGACGGAAAGATGAATAATCATGCTGTCTTCGAAAATTCGGTTGTTCGTCTGTTTGTCCGGTTGAATCGTAAAGCCTGCGCCTCTCTGGATCCATCAAAAGCTGAAATAAAGGAACATCTAAGAACAAACATTTCAAAAAATAAATCTAAAAGATATACTTTGAAATACCAATTAGGATTTTCATATAGTAATATTTTTTCAACAACTTGAAAAATATAATTAAATATCCAGAAAAAAATGCAGCATTCTTCATATAAAAGGAAGAAAGGGAATTTCACCTGGTGAAATGCTCTATTTTCTAAGACATCAACAAACTTGAAAAATTTTAATTAAATCTTGTTGATTAGAAAAGATGTATGCTACTCCATTTAAAATAAGCTCAGAATATTGCTGTATAATACTAAAGTATCCAAGATGTTACTTTACCAAAATTTCCATTAACCCAATTAAGGGATAAATACGTTGGACTTATATGAATCAGGTGCTTGAAAGGAGTGATGGGCAAGCGTGGGTTGAGTTAGTAGTACTGGTCTGCGAGGCAGGGGAGGTTGAACTGCACCTCACTATTGAGGGATTTCGAAGAGGAGAAGTCTAAATGGTACGAGACCTCTGGTATTTCGCCCCAGTCTATACCGACACCATTAGGTGAGCGAGCTAGTTCAACCTAGCATTCCTATAAATTTTTTCTCTGGTAATATTAGCAGTTATATTCCTTTGAAATGGTGCATAAGGAGCATTTCACTGGGCGGCACAGGTCTCTCGCCCAGAAAAGCATATATTTAGTCAGTTTAACAAACTTGGTAATAAAATCATACTTAAGAAAGATCCATGGAAACCTTTCAACTCTCAAAAGTAAAAAAATACAGTACAGTTATATAAAGCCATACAGTCAGTACTTTGAACTGGACAAGGCTATATAAACAAAAAACTAGAGGGGCAATCAGCAGAGAGTATGCCTTTGCCACACCAAACAGTCTTATTTTGCTCTTAACTCCACTGTATACTTTTACTTCAATGTACTTTGTTCAAAATTCAATGGCTTTGTCCTCAGGTCATAACACATTTCCACCAAGTTATATTAAAATTGGGTCAGCAGGTTTCACATAATATTGGTCACAAACAAAAAATTAACAAAATATTTGCTATTTACTTGACATTGCAATTTTTTATCTGAAATGTTTGAGATTCATCCTTGAGTTGTACACTACATGACTACTGAGTTTGGCAAAGGTAATAGAGTAAAGTCCTGTGAAAGTGTGAAATGAACTCAATAACACTCGATAAGCAGTACAACATTAAGTAAATAAGCTTTCCCTAAAAATACCAATTAACTTTAAAACTCGTCTTCATTTTACCGTGAAAAATTTTACTGTAGTTATCCAAGATCCAAATAAAATAATCAAAAAGTATTTCTAAAACAAATTTCTAAAACTAAATTAATACAAATTACTACCTCACCCACCCTAAGTCTTGAATAGTACTTGAGTGAGGAAACCAAAAATTTGAGAAAAAAAATCTCAAGAGGGAGGGGAAGGCCTCACAACTGGATCCAACCTAACAACCACAGTGCCCTGCTTTCATCTAGGGTACACAGCCCTAGACTACATAAAATCACTTCATGAGGATCCTTCCTATAATTCAATTGTCACATTTCAATGTACATTGGATTTTTTCTTTCCTCCTCCTATACATCCCTAGACCTTTTAATGAAGAGTAATGTCTCCCTTAAGCTGGAATAGCTGTTGACTTGTTACAAAGGCCTTTAGGTAACAGATGAGCGGGGAGATTACCTCACACGCTTGCCCGACCAAGTCAGGTACCATTTGACTAGCTCAGGACAGATTGTTTAATTCAAGAGATGAACTCGCTCATGAGAGAGAGAGAGAGAGAGAGAGAGAGAGAGAGAGAGAGAGAGAGAGAGAGAGAGAGAGAGAGAGAGAGTGAGAGAGAGAGGAAAAAGGGTAAAAAAGAGCAAGGGAAAAGGGGTAAAAAAGAGCAAGAGAAAGGGTAAAAAAGAGAAAGAGAAAGGGTAAAAAAAACAGAAAAAGGGTAAAAAAGAGAGGAAAAAGGGTAAAAAAGAGACAAGGAAAAAGGGTAAAAAAGAGACTGGAAAAAGGGTAAAAAAACAGGAAAAAGGGTAAAAAAGAGACAGGGAAAAGGGTAAAAAAGAGACAGGGAAAAAGGGTAAAAAAGAGCAAGAGAAAAAGGGTAAAAAAGAGAAAGGGTGAGAAAGAGAAAGGGTAAAAAAGAGAAAGAGAGAGAGGGTAAAAAAGAGAAAGAAAGAGAAAGGGTAAATAAGAGAAAGAAAGAGAAAGGGTAAATAAGAGAAAGAAAGAGAAAGGGTAAATAAGAGAAAGAAAGAGAAAGGGTAAAAAAGAGAAAGAAAAAGGGTAAAAAAGAGAAAGAAAGAAAGGGTAAAAAAGAGAAACAAAGAGAGTAAAAAAGAGGAAGGGTAAAAAAGAGGAAGGGTAAAAAAGAAAGAAAGGGTAAAAAAGAGAAAGAAAGGGTAAAAATGAGAAAGGGTAAAAATCAGAAAGGGCAATAAAGAGAAAAAGGGTAATAAAGAGAAAGAAAGGGTAATAAAGAGAAAGGGCAAAAAAGGAGAAAGAAAGGGTAAAAAAAAGAGAGAAGGGGTAAAAAAAAGGGTAAAAAAAAAAGAGTAATAAAGAGAGAGAAGAAAGAGTAAAAAAGAGTAAAAAAGAGTAAAAATAGAGTAAAAGAGAGAGTAAAAAGAGTAAAAAAGAGTAGAGAGAGAGAGAGAGAGAGAGAGAGAGAGAGAGAGAGAGAGAGAGAGAGAGAGAGAGAGAGAGGTGTCCTCCCAAAGAAGGGCATTGCCTCTGACTTTGCTTCCCCCCCCCCCCAAAAAAAAAGAGGAGAAGCACCGTCACTCAGCGTAAAGCACAAGCTGGTCACGTAAAGACCTCGAGCGGACGAGAGAGATGTCATCCCAAATGAGGACCTTGCCTTCAACTTAGCTTTCCCCAAGGCCCAGGGGGAGAAGCGCAGTCTTCAGCGTTGAGACAGCAGCTGCTGATCTTTGTCGAGCTGTCAGCATTTCTCCCCATAAGCGGGAAGGTTACTAAACAGCTGATGATAGGATCTCTCCCTCAGAAGGGAAAGTTGTCCAACCCCTCGAGGCAGACCTCCTTGCAGCACTCTCTACTTCTCTTCAACAAGCCTTGTTCAATTTGAAGGTCAGCATCGAGCCGAAAACAATACCCTTATAAATTGCGTAGGGTTTCTATTTAGTGTTGAAACAAATTAATTTAATTTGGTGAAAACATTGAGTCAATCTTGTCCCATTGTTGCGGTTCTGTAACTCACAACATTAAGGTAGAAACAATTTCAGAAAATGTAAAAGAAATAGGCAGATGTTTGTAATAGCCTTCTTGCTACTGGATAATTCTCAACTTTCTAGAACCTCACACACTGACCATAGGAAAGAGGCCTTTTCAACTATGTCCCACCTTCTCCCAAGTTAGATTTCAACTTCACATTCTTCTGGATCAGTTACATAGCCAAATATATCATTTTGATACACATTCAGTGTAGGAACCAAATCTTGGAATGTGGTAAAACAAATTATTTGGTATTAATGAGCACAATGACCTAGCAACACTGATTATTAGCAAATCAATCATGAAAGAAAGTTACATTACAAAATCCAAAAAGGGCTCTTATAATATTCTTTTACACTACTATACGGAGGGTTATATCTGCATTGCTAATTGGTCACTTAAATTCCTATTTAACGTACTTGTAATTTCTGTGGCAGATTCAAAACATTTTTGGAAGCCTCTTATTAGCTTGCTTTCCTGTAACCAAGTTTGGCAAAGGTAAATTTCATCTGGGTTGTGCAATCAACCATATCAGTTTGAGCTAATTGCACTTGTTGAGAGGGGTTTAGTTTCAGTTAGAACTGCTTCTAAGATGCAGATACAAAAAATCAAAACTTAAAATTTCTTAAAAGAAAATTTCTAGCATTTGAAGATTTCCAAGTTGCTATTCCCTCAAGCACTTTAACAATGCAAATGCATGGTAACATGCTTTTATGGATGTTAATTTTTTTTACACTAACAATGCATGGCAACATTGTTTTATGCATGTTGAAATTTTCTACAATGAAAAAAAAAGTGGTCAATTAATACCATTAGCTGCAAGGATAGTACACTTTTTAGTAACTATTTCATCAAACTGGCAATCTGAAATCAAAGTCAACTAAATTTTATATTTTTGCTTACTTCAACCATAGTCTTGTCACTGTTCTTTAATGGGGGAACCTGACAGCCCTAAGTAAGGCCACAATCAATACAGAGCTTCAAGAGAAACTCCCCACTGGATGAGGGTATCGCACTTTGCTTGGTGAAGCAACGGGGTCCTCTGGGTCCAAAGGTTGTCCAATGGGCAACCCCCTTAGTCAATGGACCTCCAAAGAAAGCTAACCAAGAAGAAGCAGAAGGGCAAGTACAAGGCGCCCGAGAAAAAAAGTCAAGACTTTTTCGACCTTGAGGAAGACAGAGGGAAGAATCACTTTTTAGACTACTACTGTCACCTACCGTACCATTCCCACTGGGAGGATGGCCGCTACTAGCACTAGTAGCATAGAAAAGTCTGTGTGCAGGAGTGCCGTCTGCATGCTGGGCAAAGCCAGTGGGGATCCGTCTCCATGGCTAACATGAACGTGCCGCAGCTATGCCAGGGTAAACCCGCATAGTTGCAACTCCTCAAAATCATGCACCCGAGAAGAAAAGAAATATTCTAAAAAGTTTATGGCATTAGAAAAAGTGGTTAACAGGACAGCCAGACTGCATATCTTCACTACTTACCCAAAAACTAAAGTGAGGGATCTCACTGGTGAGTGTGTGAGCGGGGTGGTTGGTCTAACTAATGAAGGGTCGTTGACACCCCTTAAAAGTCTGTGGCTAGATTCCATCTAGGTGAAAACATATACCCATTTTAAAGAGAAAATGGTTTGTATTTGTGTAGGAACAAAAGGGTATTTGGTAATAAGCATAGTACTCCACTAAAGTACAAGGATGCCCTCTCTAACAGAACCCAGTATGAACATGCAGTCCCAATTGAAAAAATATTCTGAAAGACAAAACCCTTCAACGAAGTCAATGACCAGTGTCAGACACCCACCCTAATTTTTTACTATGAAGCCTTCCTAGGGGAAGAAGTTACTAGAGGCTAGAGATATCTTAGCCATCCCTACCCCTATCACTGAAGGCTTTGCCTTCAGAGACCTTGTTCACTTTTCCCTTTAAAACCCCAAATGATCAGAGTGACTGCACAGTATATTAAGGAGTCCTGACTGACCATCCTTTCCACTGATGGCCACCCAACCTAATTTTCTGTAAACCGCCGAGAGGAACTGCATAAATCTTCTTGAACGCAAAAAAAATCTGTAGAAATCTGCTTTGAAAAGAGAAAATAACTTCTTACTCGGCACAAAATTGGGCCACAGTCTTGCCACCTGGTGCAAGAGAAAAGTCAGTATCTTCCTACTGACCACCCCAACCTCCTGAATTCCACCCTATCCTACCAAAAGGATGAACCGACACACTGACAGTGATCATGACAAAATGGAATTTGAGCCATAATGCATCCAGAATAAACATCCAAGAATTATATAATATTTTTTAAATAATTGTACAGTACACTATAATGCACCTTTCAAATACTAAAGTAACACCCCTTGTACAGAAATTTTATATCTACGCTTAAAGCTTCACACAAAGTCAATTCAGTGTACTGTACTCGATTTTTAATACTCTACACCTCTCACTGAATTTAAAAGAATTCAGTCACATCTGTGCTACTAAAATCCTATATCCCTGCAAACAACCAAATGAAAATTGTGAGAGGACTTACCTCATATGCTTGGTTGATCTCTATAAACTTTGCCTCAGCTTGGGGAGATTTGTTCTTGTCAGGATGCCTGTAAAATTATTTATAAATAAATACACTTAAAAGTTATAAAGACAATAACTTATAAAACTAGTACAATATACTGTACAATAAAAATCTAAAAAATAATTTGTATTTTTCCTACCTATACAAATCTCAAGTCCTTTACTTGAACTTTCCCGACATCACCAGCCCCAAACCAAGACCCAGCTGCAATCCAAGAGGTTACAAATACAAACCATCGTCCTTACTTATAGAAGACTCATCCTTAGGCAGGAGGAAGTCCCTGTTCCAACTAGCTAGAACACAATACACTTAGCAAAACACTTAATATTGAGTCAATACTTAAGTCTGAGCTCTTAAACCTCATGATCCAGGGCAGCTTCCGGAATCACTGCCCGAGCAATCAAGGGTAGTGTTGAGCTACAGCAGGAACACACTGTGTTGGGATCCAACTTGAAATCGAGGACGAAGCCATGTTAATTGAAAAGTAAAAGGTTTGCTTATACAAAACATTCCCTCTCGTAAAGAAATGTGGGAAAAGACTAAAAAATTTAACATTCAGGTGCTGAAAGCAACAAGGGCTTAACAATCTTTAGATAAAGTCCAACTGGCGAGGTTACCAAGGGTGTACCCACTGAGAGGGGAAAAAATCAACAAGGAAAAGGCCAGTCACCAACCTTTCACTCCAGACTTTAATAGGTAATAGGTTGGCCAGGGCACCAGCCATCCATTTGAGATACTGCTGCCAGAGAATTATTGGGTCCTTTAACCCTTTCACTGCCATTGGTAATTTAGTCAGAATTTGCAAAAGGAAACTTCTTTAAAATCACCTAAACCATACAAAGTTGGTATTTATTGGAAAGGTCTTGAGAGCTTTCTAATAAATATCAACAAGTTAGGATTTGTTTGGTCTGGAAAGATTTTGCTACATCAGAAGTTCCATTAAATTCACCACTGGCAGTGAAAGGCTAACTGGCAAGACAGTACTACAATAGATCCCTCTCTCTGGCTGCAGCTCATTTTGTCTGCCTACACATACACCAAATAGCCTGACCTATCGTTACCACATTATTCTCTGTCCCCATAGACCTGACAACACCAAGATTACCAACCTACTATTCTTTGCTCAGGGGGTCCATTACTGCAATATAATTGTTCAGTGGCTACTTTCCTCTTAGTAAAGGTAGATGAGACTTTAGCTAGGGTAAGCAGCTCTACTAGAAAAGACACATACCAAAATCAAACCATTATTCTCTGGTCTTCGGTAGTGCCATAGTCTTTGTACCATGGTCTTCCACTGTCTTGGATTAGAGTTCTCTTGCTTAGGGGTACACTCAAGCATTCTGTTCTATCTTATTTTTCTTACTCTTGTGTTTCTGAAGATTTTATAGTTTGTATGTGAGGGATCCAATTCAATATTGTTACTGTTCTTGAAGTAGTTTTTTTAGCATTCTTCTCTTATAATTTATTTCTTTGTTTCATTTCCTCACTGGGCTATTTTACCCTGTGAGCCCTTAGGCTTATAGCATCTTGCTTTTCCAACTATGGTTATTGCCTAGTTTGAATTAATGATGAAAATAACAATGATGATGATAATAATAATAATAATAATAATAATAATAATAATAATAATAATAATAATAATGGTAACATTAGCCCTTCATTTACAGATACTAGGGCCAGGGTGAAGATATCCACGGAACTGCAAGTCACAACACGCAAGTAGGCTAAAGGCGGTGAAGAAGATATGTCATCTCAAGACCCCTGCACTGAGAACTTACACCACTAAAGTTCTTCTTGCAGGCTAAGGAGGTAGCAACACCTCTAAGGTCTCGAGTCTTCGATCAGTCTTTCAATCAAGAAAGAGTTCAAGGAATGGGAGATACTGTAATTCAAGCCAAAACAAAATGGAGTTTTTAGAAACCACACTCATTCTTCCTGTGTTAATGAACAGATTTTCCAGGTGGGGTCAGGATGGCTTAGTGTGCTTAAGGCAGTACCTCGGCATCAGACAGGAGGCAGCTCTAAGGTCGCAGCTCTTGCCAGTGGGTAACAAGAAATTTTGCAGCTCTTGCCTGTGGGTAACCAAGAAAGTTCCCAGGGTCTACGAATGAAAACGGCGAGTCTCTGAAGTATCCTTGGGCGATGGTTCCTCTTCTCCAGGAAAATAAGCTACAACTTCAGTCCGACTGGTGTGGAAGTACAATCACTGATGTCGCCTTCAAGAATTTAAGTTAGGCTCTACGGGCCAGCCATAGGCTCTACACACTGGTATGTGGTCCAGGTCTAAAATCTTTTCCATGGTTGGATTTGAACTTGCCTCCCTTTGCTCGGAAGGTTCCAGCCTGTACGTAAGCTGAATAGACACCAAGAAAGATTACTACTGTTGTCTGAGATTGCAGGAGTATCCCCAGCTTTGTCTATGCTTATAACAAAACTAAGAAGTGTCAGACCTCAAATTCACATCATGTGTGAATTGTCACATTTGCCACGAGATGACCCAGGAATCATCCTCAAGAAGCCGGGGGATTTACCAATCTATGTAACCTGACCATAAGGGAGGCCCACAAGTTCCTCAATGGGTGCCAGCCTCTCGGAGTACACGTCTGAGCTGAAGAAGGTGTAGGCATCTTTGCCTAACACTGTCTCGGTTAGAATCCTGTCACGCCCTAAAGTGACTAGCCTTGTCGAGTATTCACTTCAGAGGCAGCATGGAGACAAAAGAAATAGACGTGAGCGCTTCAAAGCTCTTGAACACCATAGGTGCAATTGAAAAGTAGCTGATGGAAGGAGAGACTTAACCCGACTGAAGAAATCGCCGCAGCTTTACTAGTAACCGGAAGATCTATGGCATCATGCAAAGTCAACACTGACTTCCATATTGTTGGAGCATCATAGAGTGATAAGGAGGCAAGAGCAGCTCTGAGCATCAGGAACAAAAGTTCCTGATGCTACACCAATGGGGTTACAATTCCTAAAGAAAAACTAACAGGTATTCACTGTCCCTTATGGACACAGGTCTTAACTAGCCGGCCTGTCCATAGGGAAAGCTGTCCCTATGCCAGAAAAGCTTAAGGTAGCATTGGAAGACATTCGGAGGCTTTCATCTCAACGAGTGTGTGTTTCAAGGAGAGAAGTGGAGAGCCTTAATCATAAAGCGCGAAGTGATCCCCAGATACGATACAATCTACCCAATGGATTGAATTTCTCTTTATACCCAAGGGAGATACTATGGGCGAGAAGAGCAGACTTCATTGATTTGTCTTGAGGGAAAAACTGGTCTAGCAAGAGACTTTTGCTATGGCGATGAAGAGTAGGGCATGCTTTGTAGGAATTAGTCTACACTTCAAACAGACAATGTCTCTGTCAAACAGATTAGGAATGGTCTGGGATATGGTCAGGACTTCAGTGGCAGGTACGCCCGGGAACAGGCTTGTAAGGCACTGTCCTGTGTTTTGATGAACCGTAGGAATCCCTTAAAAGTGTGAAGTAACCAATCTTTTCTGGGCCTGAATGCCTTTGTCACTCATGGATATGGCCTTCAGCTTTGAAGAGAGCACGAATAGGAAGCTCAATACATTAGGTTCAATCTGAATGGTATGCAGTCTTCTAAGAATCAAACTTGACCAATAGGAGCTAATGAGAAACTTCAAGCAATATCTTCTTTACCATAGTCTGGATATCCCCAGCAGAAAGCCGAAGTCCATAACCTCTGACGCAGAGCTCCGCTTAGGCTGAAGGATGAAAATGGGAGTTACAACAGAGTAAAGAGATCACAGCTACTTTGTCCAGCTCTGCAATCTCTTATCTTCGTCTCTTATACTGTATTGGTGAACCGCCACCAGAGGTACCACTGTTGGACTGTTCCCCCCCTGTTCCCTGGTTTATTAGCATTGAAAATTCTAAGAGTCTGTGAAAGCATGGCCGTGCCAAAAGTTTGTGGCATTTTACGTAGAAAAGGCTGCAAGGCGTGAAAGTAGTCCTTTCGTGAAGGTCGGAACTATCTTCATTATGAGCAGTTTTCCAAGTGCATCTGGCAAGGGCCAGACCAAAAGAAAACATAGGCTAGGGCTATGGCCAATCTCAACTAGATTCCAACAGCCTATAGATAGGAGGGACATGGAATCCACGTCTAGCTTCCCGTTTGACATTGATCTGGGGTTCTTAACCAGAACTGAGTGGGCAATGGTTTGAAGAGTAACCTGATGGTATCCAAATGATCCACCTCATTGGATATGAAGGCAAGGGTCTTTGACCAAAAGTCAATCGTAGACTGATGATAAAAATTGATACCAACTACATCAAGAGTTCCTTGGTAGTCACCTATCCAAGTACTGTAGTGACCAGACCTATATTGATTGATAGGATGGGACACTGAAAAAAAACTCTTAACACTAAGAAATATTAGGAAAAGTACATTGTTCCAACACTAGATATGTGACTTTCGCCCTTTTCATAGGGGTATTGTGTCAGTTGTCGCCAAAGTGATGCTCCTGTGCGACGGGCTTCATGTTTGTTTAGTTAGGAAAAACAAAAATTATTCCATATGTACAAATTATTCCAAATGTCACATCCTAAAACTTCACTACAGTTTTGTTTTGGTTCTGACAACCTTCTAGTGCTCTTGACCATCTCAATTTTATCATGACCACTCTGTAGGGGCGTCTCTCCTGGGATGGCTGGGTGAGGCGCGAGGAGGAAGGGAGTCGTCTGAGGGTGTCCTTCTATGGGCAGGTCTTCTCGCTGAAGGGGGTCTGGGTTCTCCCGTATCCTTCAGCTTCCTGACCCCCTCTACCGTCTCCTCCACTGCCTTCAGGGGAACACAGTCGTTCCACAGGGGTAGGCTCCTTAGGGACCTCGCTTCTCTATCCCGGAGCCTCCTGACAAGCTTGTTGAGCACCGTGTCCCTCTTCCGCAGTACCCAATTGGCGGCCTGCGCGATGGATTGGTACAAGAGGAACTTTAGGGCCTTACCTCCCGAGCTAATCAGCTCCTTCAGTAAGGCCTGGTTCTCCGGGACTGCAAGATCATAGGAGGACTGGAAGCCTACCAGCGTGGAAGCCCACCAATCTAGCCACGAGGATACGTGCACTAGGTCCTTGGCTATCTCCTCCATCATGGCAGTTTCTGAAGGGAAGAAACAAACTGGGGTGGTGGTAGCCCTCTCTTCAGCTGCTCCTTGCCCCAGGATGGCAACTGCTGGTGCCACAGTACAGGGACCCACGCGATGCCCTTCGGGATGGTAAAAACGGCTCTGGGACTTTAAGCCTTGGAGAAGTTTGGAGGAGCTCTGGCTCTTGGGAGCTTCTGCGTGATTGGCCACGATCTTCTTAACATGAGCCATACCCAGCCTAACATCCCTAGCCAAAGGAAGGGCTAGTGATGGTCTCTGCTGCACAGGAGCATCTACCAGCCTGCTGAGGCTTGAGAGCCAGACTTCGTCCGAGGAAGGCTCGGGTTCGTCCAGCCTGTGGTGACGCCTAATGAGGCCTATTACCCTCCTGTAGGCCAAAACTTCTGCTGCTGAACCTTCCACGCCGTCATCTACTTCCTCCGTAGGATGCTCCACTGCTTGTGACGGAGGGCGCCGTACGGGGAGGAGGAATCTTCTTGGAATAGTCCAATCTCAGCGGTTCAGGGCGTAGAACGGGCATCGCCGCTGGGACAGGAGACCTCCGTCCTGGACTTATCCCTACTTACGGAGGTCCAGGGAGTTGCGGGCTTGCTCATTGAAGGGAGTTGCCTCTCTTGTTCCTGTCGACTCATTGTTGATTTGGAGGTCGGGACGCGGCTGCCAGACCAAAGGGGCGACTCTCCGCTGGGCGGATGGAGTCGGAACCTTCGCGGGCTTATGCCTGTCCGCTGAGACCTGAAGAGACGACTCCCTCCGTCGATTGTATCTGCTGCTGGGGACGTACCTCACTGGAGAGCGCGCCCTTGGGAGCCAGCCCGAGGTGCCCGGAAGTGCTGACATTACCAGAAGTTGACTACGTGGGATGACGACCCATTCTTCCCCCGGGAAGCCACTTCTCCTATACTTCCTTCTGGGGGATCTAGAGCGCCTACCCACGTGGCGGGATCTGGAGCGGGAACGTGAACACGACCGTCTCCTGCGGGACTTATCTCAGGGTCTTCTATGGTCCCTCGGGTCTCCGTCTTCCAAAGAGCATGAGTAGGCCTCGACCGAGGAGCCCGACGACTTGTAGGTTCTCACTGGCAGGCCCGAGTCGCGCCGCGTTGCTGGTGGGTCCACGCGTCGTTCAGTCGGTGACGAAGGCTCCAGGAAGACGGACGGGAACGTAGATGAAGGCGCTGGACGGGAGCGGGGGAGCTCCTCGCTGGGGAACCAGGTTTCAAACCCTTCTTCCATCCTCAAGGGTGACCTGAAGGGCATCTTCGGCGGCGCCAACGCATGGGAGTCTGACGGCGGCGAGTCTTCCTTCTCGGCGGCACCGTCGGCTGCGGAAGCACCTGAAAAACATGCCCACGATGCGGGAGAAGAGGCTGTAACAGTTTTCCCCCACATAAGATCATCCGAAGAGACAGGCCCTGCTTGCACCAGGGTTCTGTCCCCCGAACACACTCCTGTCCCTCCCTTAGGCCCCTCACTTACCTGGAATGACGCCACAACCCCACTATCCCGTAATTCAGACTCCTGGGGAAGGGCCACAGGCCTCTGCCCCGCAACTGACTTACCTCGTTCCCTACTCTGGGTAGGGGAAGACGGCAGCGAGGCTATGTCCGAAGATGCGCCCGGCGAACCAAGATGCGAAGAGACGCTCGGTTTCCTAGGCGATCTCTTAGACGCCTTCTTTTTCTTGGTGCCGTAATGCACCCACTGCACCTCGTTCCAGGACTCGCACTCCGGACACGTGGCTGTAGGGGAACACACACATGGCCCTACACGAAGAACACAAGGAGTGCGGGTCAACTTCAGGCTTCGAAAGGAAAGCTCCACACGATTTTCCGGCCATAGGCCCAGGACAACGACGGGGATGCTCCACTAAGCACTAGTAAGGCACCGCGAGACACAGGAACACAAAGGGAAAAGGATAAGGGAGAGCACAAAGGTACCACGTGGGAACCGCGTGAGACACAAAGGGTCGCACTGGGTAAGGAGAGCTTTGTGATGTTATCGCGACGCGACCAGAGAATTTACTGGGGATAGAGACCTGAGCAAGCATGCTCTCTGACCTGGGGTCGCCTCGGGGCGCGTATCACTCCGCCAGAGGTTACCCGGCATAGAAAATGGGAGTAGGGTAAACTACACAAAACTCTGGTCGGTTGGGAGGAGATCCCAGATACTCCTAAGAAAGTAGTTCGAGGTAAGTACTCCGAGTTGGAACAAATATAAATTATTCCAAATGTCACATCTTAAAACTTCACTACAGTTTTGTTTTGGTTCTGACAACCTTCTAGTGCTCTTGACCATCTCAATTTTCTCATGACCCCTCTGCTTTACAGAGTAACTGTGCCCTGCACCCAGCAGGGAACAGGTTATCATCTAAACAAAAACTACTACTACTGAACTCCCATGGTGTCTGACAGGAAGCAGGCTGCAGGAAAGTCATCTTTGTGTATCCAGGTTGTGGATAGGCATTTTGTCAGCAATTTTGTGACTGGACCAAGATCCTTGTGCACTGACTATTTTCTTTTTCTTTTGGATAACTGTTCTTTTAGGAGTTTCGAATGATTTCAATGTCAATATGAAAACCCAAATTTTTCAAGTTATAAACACATCTGAAACAAATAGTTATGCTGGAAACCCCCATTCAAAACTAATACTCTTGAGAAAAACCTAACCTTAAGTTCCCAATATAAATTTAATATTTCCCCTCATGGTAATTTGACTAAAGGTATATTTCATTACACCATCTTATTCTTTCCAAGTGACATTCTCGTAAGCAGCTTTTCGTGGAAACATGACAAAAAATAATCTACAAAAAATCCTTAATTAATAGACCCCAAAACCATCGTATACGTGTTAAGGGGCGTCGACCCTCTCCAGCACGTAATAACATGGGGATTTAGGTCAGGTTATGTGATGGTACCTTAGGTTGGTACATAGCAAAAAAATTTTCCTAAAACTAATGAAAGAACATTATGCTCCATAGAAAATGGGATTACGGATTATTGGGCTCCACTATATAGGGCATCTATCATATATTAATGATTACAGAGATATTTACTAGTTACTGATGTTATCCCTACAGCTTTTTCTTAAGTGAGGACATGCTAAAGGTGCCACGCAAGCACTGCTTATTTTGTTTTATGGCAACGCATTGTGGATAAAAATGCCTCTAATTTCTTTCCAATTTTATGGGTTCAGTAAAAATGTTGAAACCGGATTAGTTCCTTTATTTCAAACTACAGGTACTTTGAATAATGCAAGTACCCTTAAACAATATATGGAGCCTTTACAGTTCATTGGGGCAGACTGAAAAACCTCAATTAAAAGGAAACGGGCACAAGAACAACATCTAACCCAAGGTTCCCCACCTATCATAACCTAACAGTTGTACCCTGACCTACTAGGGGGCTAATCCCAAGCGATCTGCCCTTACACTACCATATTCTTATCATGCTCTGTCCTTGTGAACTACGTTTCAGTTTCAATGTTTGGAGGAGCAACACCCAATTGAATTACCTTAAGTGATTATTGCTCTTTAGGGTTTCATTATTTAAAACTACACTTGCAACAGAATAAAGGTCCCATTCATTTAAAATGCACTGTATATGGTAGGAAAATATATGGTAATATTGTGGTAGAGTCGCACCTAACACCATTACCACTTGCCAGTATATAGGAGCTTGAGGTTTTGTTTTTCCCGAGTGAAGCTAGCGCACGGCTGGGAAAACCCCTCAAGATTTTGGTAAAATTTTGATAAGTCTAATGGATTTTTAATAGGCTGTGCGCTTGCAAAAATAGAAAAACATCAGGCTATGTACTGATAAGTGATAATGGCGCAGGGTGGGACCAACGTAATATTACCAGATACATATATATACGAAATGAATTACTGTATTAGTTAAATCTAATTTTATAAATAAAAAGCAAGTTTTATAAATAAAAATACCTTTAAAGCCATACTAATGCAAAATTATATTTTAAATATTAACCAATTTCCCCCACCTAACTTAACCTAGGATGCCTTTTCCTTAACTACAAGGTAACCTACAAGGGACTATGCCCTTGCAACCCACTAATTTGGACACTTATTACACTTATTATAATAGGTTATGGGGTTGAGAAATTCTACGAAATTTTCTTTCATGTTAGTTGCAGTAACCTGACAAAGAAATGTCAT